>NC_137937.1:12408871-12573990 GCF_963969265.1 Rhamphochromis sp. 'chilingali'
TTTAAGTACAAAACTATGTTGTACATTTACTATTGCAATATTGGTGTGTTGCATATACAATATAAAAGAATATTGCAAAGGCAAACACGGTTGTCAAAGAAGTAAGTAGGCAAAAATCAAGATTTGTGGATAAGAATATTATTACTAAAGATATATTATTGTAACAGTAAAGTCTAGGTAACATTGTAGCAGCAGCTAAACTAAAAATGTAGTTTATATTCATATAAAATTACAGATAATAGCTTTTGCAAAGACTGACACAATAGGGAAAAGAAACTCCAAACAGCATTGCTACTGTTGCTACACCAGCAGCTTAAAAGCTCACAAATTATACATTTTTTTATTTGATACATACAGACACCATAACAGTAACAGTTTCTGGTGTTACAGCAGCTGGTAGTTTATGCTAATCAAAGCTAATGGGCTACTCAGATATACGTATTTAGCTTCAACTAAGGAGGTAATTGAGTCTGTATTTCAGAATTGTATGTATTTTCAGAATAAATTATGGCCTCATTAATGTTAAGGTGCATGTCCACCTGTCGTTTTAAAATGTTTACCCAGCTAACACTTAATGCTTCAAAATATAGCCTGTACACATATAAGAGAGATTAGCTTAGCAAAAAGACTAGTGTTAAAATAACCAAAAATGTACAGTCCATTGGTTTTGTCCAAAATTTATTTAAAAAAAAGAGGGAAAACAAACTGCTACTACAAATGTACTAGCAGCTCTTCAAGCTAATTTTTGTCATTGTTGAATCCAAACAAAAAATGAAAAGAACCATATTTCTCCATTTTCAACTTTGTATTTACATTAGTTAACAAAGTGATGTTATTGGTTTACCTTTTAGTAACATTTCAACATTATAGCAACAGTTTCAAAATACTTAACCAGCAGATGGTTCTGGCTTTAAATTTAGCGTGCAGACAAGTGTGTGTTAGCATTAGCATAAGCTTATATTTGTATATCAAAATGGTGTGAAAAAAATATAAATATAAAGCTGCTGGTTACAACTGTATTTAACAAACAGACATGAGTATCTCTATCTTCTCCTCAGCACAAATGCAAAGATTGTAAGCTTATTTTGCAAACAGTTTCAGTTTCCCTTCAAGTTATAAGAACAGTAAGTAAATACCAACTAAACTTTCTGTTTAATTGCCTGAAAATTAGAGCACATCGTAAGAACATGGGATTTGAACAGAACTTGTGTTTCTCAAATTAAAAATGCATTAGTGACTGAGTGTGTCTGATTTGACTTCTGAACCTCAAATATCAACATTTAGCTGAGACTAAGGTGGTAAATGAGCCTTGGAAATATATTTGAAGTAGTTCAAAGTATTAATTAAATGAACAGAGATATCAGAGAACTGTTGACCCTATCATACTCTCTTTCATATCTCCTCATACACACACACAGTCTCACACACACACTTTTCATACTCCTTCTCTTGCTGCAATTTAAGATCAGATGGAGACGTTTCTGTGCCATTTCAGACTCCACAGAAAGTTTGTAGAGTAGTAAGATACACAGCTAAGTTCTGAATAAACTTGCATGTGTGAGTAGCTTTTGCAAAGCTGCTTCACTCCAGTTTCAAACAAAAAAAAAAAATGCCCTGGCAGCAGAAATGCCATGGTAACTGCTGAAAGCAGTTTAACATTTGCTCAAGTGTTCTCAGAGGAGAGATATCCTGTGTTATACAAAGGATACAGTATGGGTAATTTTGTGTACTCACTGATTGTTCTGGACTGCACTTTGATGAAAGCAACCATCAAACACCACACACTGTATTAATTGTTACTGTGTGCTCCAAGCTATTCATAGCAATCGTACAAACATGTGAAAACCTTGACTTTTAGCTGACTCTAAGGCAGTAAATGTAGACAGAGATGTGTTAAAACGGCTTCTTTCAGCTCTATGGCAGGTTATGGAAGGTTATGTATCTTTACTAATGTTGGCAGCATCATTAAACTGTTTGTGTAATAGATAACAGAATTAACCTCACTCCTACTAAAACGTCATTGCAATGGAGTGAAGGAGAAGAGGGAAGCTCCTCTCAGGGAGAATGGTACTAGATTAGCGCCTTTACCCACTTGTCTATTTTGGACCATCTTAAGTGGCGTAGACAACTTTCCCAACACAAATAGCTACATTGGAGCCATTTTTGTTTAGCTGAATACTCAAATTGGAGTTTATTGTGATAGAAATGGAGAGTCTCGTGATTGACAGGTTGGAGTGTTGTTTTTCTGCTGTTTATTCTGTCCCCTGTGTGAAGGAATCAAAGTCCTGACAGCCCCCTCTCTGATCCCTGGATGAGGCCCAGTGAACATATTGACAATTGAGCCTCGTGCAGCAGCAGCAACCATCTACTCCAGGCTCTTGTTTATATGCTAATGCTGGACTCACACAAGAGGCTTGTTTTCTGTTAAGCTGTTGGTTGTGCACAGCAGGCTTTACATCACTACACTACTATTCAGTTTGGCAGAAACATCAACTGTGATGATGTTGTTTTTTTGTTGTTGTTGTTATTGTCTAGGACATCAACAACAAACAACGAAATTAGTTTGGGAAGTGTAGTCCCCATAAATGGTGGATTTACAGAACTCCCTGCTTTAGTTATTCTCTTCTCTTTTTTCCTAAATTGAGCCTGAGCAGGGACGCCTTCTCATTTGTTCCAAGCTACTATGACTGTGTGACCACAGCGTCTGCAAGTGTAGGAGGAATTAAGTTGCTTACTTCTTTTGGTTCATTAAAAAAAATCCCAGAAGATTTTTCTCGTTATAAAATGTAAAAATGAAAACAAGTTAGGGACACACATGTCAGCTCAGAATGCCTGCATTTTCAAAAATGTGCACATATAATTAAATTAAACATAATTTACCATTTAAGGTTAATTTAACAGCCTGGAACAACACACATAACTTATCTAAGAGAGGAAAATCACTGTGTAATATGTAAAGTGGAAGAAATATATTGAATTTGTGTTGATGAAAATAGTATTCCTTCTTACGCTGATTTTATTAATTCATGTTCTCTAAACCCATACTCTGTTTTAATTAGTAGTGAATATGACAGAAAGGTGTGACGGAGAGGTGTAGATGGGAGGGCAGGCAGAGTGAAAAACGATGCCGGGAGTGATATGCGACAGAAGGGCAACAGTGAAAGCAAAGGTTTTACAGAATGGTAGTGAGACGAGCTCTGCTATATAGGAAGTGAAGCTGCAGGCAGCTGATTTAAACACACTGACAGCTGCATCGGAAGTGACGAGGATGGACGAGATAGGACACAGTAGGAGAGGTGAGTTGTTTTGGACATGTGAGGACAAGAGTGAAGTTAAAGATGGAGCTGAAAACAGGAAGGTGGGAGGTGATGGTGGAGGTGGGGATGTACCTGTAATAAAAGCACCAAGAAAGTTAAAGATAAAGAAATGTATATATTTTTCAAGTGTATCACACTGGTACTGCATGTGAATGAATTTTCTATTTGATGTTATTTATAGTGCCAAATCACAATAACAGTCAAGTCGCTTTGTATTTTAAGGTAAAGATCCCACAAAAAATATAAAGAAAACCCCAATGATCAAACCCTTTGAGAAAGCAATTGGAGACAGTGGGAAGGAAAAACTTCCTTTTAACAGGAAGAAACCTGCTGCAGAATTAACCGTCTACCATCAGGAAGACAGACGGGACAAAAGATAAGATGTAGAAGAGAGCCTGAGATTATGAATAACTGAAGATTAAATGCAGATAGATGGATTTTGACTTCGATATCAAGGTAAAATGCAGAGCAATATAATGATGAAGGCTATTTTTCCAGCCTTTATGCATTAGTTTAGAATCTCTTCCATCTGCGTTTCTGATGAAAGCTTAGCTTGATCACCATTGCAATAGGAACAACCAGTGTAATCATCAAAGGGCTGCAGTGTGGGTAAAATGTCACGCTACTATGACGCAAAACAAATTCCCCTCCACACTGACAAATTACTTGCATATCTATTTGACACATCATGGTTTGTTTTCATTTGTTGGTGATGTCATGAATGTTCAGAGGGGGTGCCAGTATAGCTTACTTAGTAGAGCTGGTCACTTCTATGCCATAAGACTAATGCAGAGTGGCTGGGTTCAAATCTGCCCTGAGGAGGTTTACTGCATGTCTTTCTCCCAGTTTTCCTGTCTTCTCTACACTCTCCTATCAACAAGAATAAAAAGGCCAAGACATACATATATAAAAAGAAATGCTGATTAATATTCACAGGGATTGAGGTCAAGTGACTTTGAGCACTGTGACTTCAGGTAGCTCTTCAGGTAGTTTTTGCAAACTTTTGAGGTCTATCAGTAGTTTGTTTTTCCATAATCCACTGTGAAAAGCTGATGTATCATAAGCTGCTCAAAACCTTTAACCTTAGTTCTCGAGCTGAAATGGTTTAGAAAACCCTGCGTGTCCTCAGAGGCCAGTGCTGGATAACCGGCTTTAGAGGGTACTTTTCTTGCATTTTTTAAATTTATCACATTCTTTATTTGTGATGAAGTATTTTTCCTTGCACTCTGCGAGCAAAGCTTGATTTATCGATCTTCTTACTGCGGGTAACATTTTGTCGGCTTCGTGCTCTGGATACAAGCGTGAGGTTGTTGTTCTTTTTTCTAATGAGCTGCTTAATTAGAAGACACCACTGACATGATAATTTTTGTATTCAAAAAATGAGTCAGATTGCTGGCTAACTATTGCTGTTTTTATTTATTTATTTATTACAAAGAACAAAAGATCAAAGGAGCATGATGTATATATGTAAATGTTAGTTCTTAGAGCACACATCTACAACACTAATCAAATTCTCAGTGACATTTCCAGCCTTACTTGTACTTGCTAAGCAGCAGTTAGGAGTGCTAACGCACACAGATAATAAAATTTGATATTTGATATAATTTGATACAGCCTCACAGCACTGCTAACGTTGCTTTTACACACACAGTGCTTTTACTAATCTACTTGATCTCTTTAGTCTTTTTCTTTAACTTCTCGCCTGCTCACTTTCTTAAAGCTTAACTTACATAATTAGTCTGCAAAAGCAAAGCGACTAGCAACTGAACTGAATTGAGTATAGTATCTGCCCAGTGCATGCATTATCCAGTTTCTGCATGTGACCACTGTGTTTGGCACTTGAACGCCGTAGGCAGCAGGTCCCTGTGTTTGCTACTCAGATTTGACGAGTAATTGGGTGCCCTGTATTCTGGCGCATGATTGTTAGAAACTGTCCCCCAAATGGGGAAACAAGAGCGTCTGTTTCTGCTGCGATTGTGCCAGAATCCTGTGGGGTGAGAACCTCACTCTTTATCTCCTCCTGGGCACCACCTGTCTCCTATTACTGCACACAGGATCTCAGCCACAACCTAATGCAAAAACTGCTCACATCAGAGAGTCAGCACAGTTTTGCTGAGGCCAAAAGCCAAGTCAGACAGCTCACAGTAATCACTTCAGCAGAAAGTTGGTTCTTTTTGATAAGTGTGTTCAAAAGGAGGTGGTTTTGTACATCAGACCTGGATGACCTTATCCCTCTCAATCTATGTTGTTCTTTTTTTTTAGCATTAAAGACACATTAATGAACACCTCTGTGGGTTCACAAGCTACTGATGAACTTTGACGGTAAGCTGAATGCGATATGTCAAAGCCTGTTGCTGTTAGAAAAAGCGCTCTGACAAATGGAAACAAGTGTTAGAGGATGCATGCCTTGTCATGACTAGAAGGCATGCATGCGCACTGTATAAACTTTATTTTGCCAACACAAACACAAGTTTGTTTCCCCTTAACAAAGGATACAAAAGTGAAGTTGTACTCATTATATTGGTTTTGGAGTTTGGAGAGCAAACTAATTGGTCGCCAGCTGTTGAAATGTGGTTAATGAATGGAAAGCCAATGAAGAGCTGTACCCTGCATCCAGTACAGCTCCTCCCTGCAGGATGGAACAGCATATGTCTGTGTCTCTGGCACAGGATCAAAGGCACCTCAGCTGGTGACAGCCCTTTTGCCCATAACTATGTGAGCTCTAATTTTGCAGGGCAGGGAGACAGTTAAATTAGCGGAAACCAGTGTAGAAGCATCATTTAAGAGTTTATCACTACATTCTGTTGAAGTGACCTTTAAACTGAGCCAAACAAAAGGGGATGCGCCATCCGAGCCCGTGCTGGTCAGCACGGGGTGTTGTTCAAAGTCTGCTGCCCTAATGCTGTGATTCACAGTATCACAACAGCATCCACACAGTGTTACTGCAGTCTGATAACGCAGAGCACATGTCGTAATCCAGTGGGTGGAAGAGGGTGGCCCTGTGACTCCTTGGTCATTTCAGCACATAAAATTATTAGACATAATTGTCACCACTGATGATAAACGCTCCTATTTGTGCGCAGGTTTTAGATCTGAAGGATCACATACCTTGTAATTATCCATCTAAGTGTACCTTGACATTTCATAGGTCAGTGATTTCGTATTACCAGGGACACTAGGATAACAGTGGATCAGAACAAATAGGACAGCATGTAATATTTTGTGTTATAATCAGCTTATCTGGTCGGGGCCCAAGTGTGCAGACAAACAGGCAGCTTGGTTCGATGTGAATTAATTTGATCATGCCAGGTTTTGCGAGATTCTCGTTCTGTCGGCTTCGGACTGAGAGGGGCGCAGATGTAAGAGCAGAGCTCCCCTTAGAAAGGGAGTGAGTGATTCTGACATAGTCATGACAGCATGAAGGAAAGGGCAGTAGCCTCTTTTTAACTCTTTTTATTTTACACAGAGATAAGGTTTTTTGGTATGTTTGGTGGTTTTGCTCTTGTTTGCCTTTTTGTACTTTTGTTGTGGCTAGATCCACTTTATAGCTGTTGAAATTTGTTTGCTGCTTTATTTAAACATATGTATTTTTTGTTGTTTGTTTTTCCAGCTGCCAATGACCTTTTCCTTTTTCTTTCTTTTTTTTTTTTTTTTTTAGATAATAATGGCTAAAATGAATGAAGAGAGCCCTCTGCTGTGGATAATGTGTTAGCTGCGCCTCGATAATACCTGGAGTTCCCGTGTGCACAGTTGCACGTATTAGTGTGCCTTGATTCATGGTTTATTTGTAGCCTGTGTTTGTTCCCCTGCTCAGTTTTCGATGTTGACACTGCCTCCCGAGGCTTTAATGCTTGTCTGGACCTCTCAGCCAACAGTCCATCATGACAGCAGCTAATCTACCTGCACGGTTACTGGCCACTCTAATTTGACTTAGACGGCCATGACGCTGTCATTCATTTGCTTATTTATGCATCTTCATCTTGAGCAATGTGTTGGTACAGTTATGGAGTTGCTGAATGACTTTAAAACAATTGTTCCATCCTCTAGCAGCAACATATTGACCTGAAAATGTTTGTAAGTCTTTGCAATAACCAGAACTAGCTATACAAGCATTGTTGAGTCCTTGTTTTTGAGCATTTAGCGTCTGTGTATCTATGTGACTAAGCCGGCTGTAAGCATTTGCATTGATTCCCATGGATCTCTGCAAAGTCTACTGGAATCTAATAAAAGAGAATAGAATAACAACACACAGCTCTGTCTTTGTAGTGCAGGGTCCCCAAGTCCATATAAAGAAAATACCTTCCTGTTCACAAATCACACTGTATGATGTGTCAGCGCAGTCTTCTCTGTGTAATTTCTCCATGCAATTTATGACAAAAGTCTTTTGTTATATGGAGTTTAATGCTGTGCCATGAGGGATGAAGGTTACCATGTGAACTGAATGACAGTCTGCAGAAATTGCCCAGCAAATCCAGCTGGGTATGAGTAAGCCTCCGTGTCTGAGTGGGCAACAGCAATGGGCATCTAGCATTTGTTTGGTTGCAGCAGTGCTCATCAGATCATCAGATGTTCTCTGTGGCCTTTAAGTCATCGAGACTGCCTCAGCTGCCAAAACATAAAAAAATAAAACCTGTTTATTTTCCCATAATGCACTAGTCATTTTTTAAAAGAATGGATTATTAAATCCAGCATGGTCACGTGGGAAATGAATAGATATCCGAGCAACTGATAGGACCCTCCATTATCTACGTAGGAGTGTGTTGTGTATGCATGAGTCATTGTTTAGTTTCCATTAAGACAGAAGTCTCATCTGACATGTTTTTGTTCATGCTGTGGGATTATCAGATTTTGCAGTCTTCTCTCGGAGCCTCTTATACACACAGAGCCTGTTTTTTGTCAAATTAGCCTCGTGTGCCAGTTACCTCACCTTAACAGATCCTAGTTTATCCTTTTTGTTCCTCTCGCTCGCCTCTCATCTGCACTCTCAATTCATCTTCTTGCCTTTTTCATTCATTATGATTCATTCTCCTGCCTTGCTTGCGTTATTTCACCTTCCACTCTTCGTCTTCCCCGTATTTTGCTTGTTGGTGTTTGCGCGTTAGATATCAGCAGGCAGGTAAGGTAGCGATTGGTGGCTCAGCGAGGTCAGACCCCGGTGAAAGCGGCAGCTTCATTTCTGATTGTCCGGCACCCCAAGGCTCGTGTTTCATGGTGGTGAGTTAGAAAAAAAGAGAGATTGGGAAGGAAAGAAAGTGGAATTTAGACCAGTGAACTGTTCCCGACGCTGCTGCATAGGTGTTTAATATGCCTGATAGCAGTAGCCTAGCTGAGGTGCCTCAATTCTGTTTTTCATTTTGCCCATATTCCCCTCACATTCACATTTATACGTAGGCGTCATAAGATAAGATAAGATAGAACTTTATTAATCCCTCGGGTGGGTTCCTCTGGGAAATTCGACTTCCAAAAAGCACAGCAATGACCGAAGTTAGTTACAGAATTGTTATATATATATATATATATATATATATATATATATATATATATATATATATATACACACACACACACACACACACACACACACACACACACACACACACACACACACACACATATAAATACAGAGACAAATATAAATAAAATATACAAAGGGGATAAATAGAATAAATAGGAATAAAAAATAAAAATACAAGTGAATTGCACATTTCAAGTATTGAGTCTATTGCACTGTTGACTATTTACAAAAAGTATTGCACAAGGTATTGTACAGTGAGGTGAAGAGGCACTACAGCTTAGTTGTTCCCCCCTCCTTTGTCCTTCTGTTTCCCCTCCCTCTCCCCTCCAGAGAGGAGTTAAACAGTTTGATGGCGTGTGGGACAAAGGAGTTTTTAAGTCTGTTAGTTCTTGTCTTGGGGAGAAGCAACCTGTCACTGAACAGACTCTTCTGATTGTTTATGGCCGTGTGCAGAGGATGCCCAGCATTGTTCATAATGTCCATCAGTTTCTTTAATGTCCTTTTCTCTGCCACTGTCACCAGAGTGTCCAGCTTCATGCCGACCACAGAGCTAGCCCTCCTGATCAGTTTCTCCAGCCTGGATGAGTCCTTCTTTGCTGTGCTGCTCCCCCAGCACACCACAGCATAGAAAAGTACTCCAGCAACTCCAGCATTGCCTGTACTCTGCACATTGCCACCTAAATTCATGTGGTTATTTAGAGTATTGCTATTTTATGTCCGTGTTTGGCTAAAATCTTTACAGTCGTGTCCATCTGTAAGTCTTTTTTTTACTGTTTTTGTTAATGTGACATTCACTAACTTTCATATGGTAATAATAGCAGCACTTCTTTCACAGACTAATAGCAATAAAGCATTAAATGATGATATCCAGAAGGCCAAAAGTCAAGTCTGGACGGATGTATACGCAAACTAAAACTTGACCCGATGACAGAGACTCACCGCTGTGAGGCCGGAATTCTGATTCCCTTTCATCTCACTTTTCACTCTACCTCCCTGGTCTGGGTCCAATTTCTTTTGCCCTGTGAGCATGTGTGCACGTCCACGTGTGTGTTTTGCAAGTGTGTGCGCATGTTGGCATGTTCTTGTAGACCTCCGGGAGCTACTCTTGTTTTTCCTGTAAATCTGTGATTCAGCATTCAGTCTGCATTTTACTGCACACAAACAAACATACACAGCGATACACACTTGCAGGTGCCAGATGAGTACAGTATTAGTGGAATGCAAGCATCTGTGCCTGCACACACAGACTTAAGCTGCAGGGGTTATGTAACTTACTCTGTCATTTCAAATGATTGAAAATCACAAGTCCTTGTTGTGCTGGACTAGATTACCGTGTTCTGGGCCAGGAGTAAGTGCAGTATAGTCGTGTACTAAACGATGCTAAGTAAAAGTTGTGTTTGCGTATCAGGTAACAGAGGGGAATCCTCTGTTAAAGACCTCGACATTCCTCCTGCTTCCTTGATTGCCTGACTTTTGTCTGCAACTCGGTTTGTCTGGGAAAAAACAAAAACAAAAAACGTGTCATAACATAACTTGCGATGACTGAGATTTAATGCCTGTGCACCACCTCGTAAGTTAAAGATAATGGCTTTGCTTTGCTGTGATTTCCGCTTTGTTTAAAGTGATCACTACGTGCGGAAGATTATCTCATTGTGGATGTTGGATGCCCTGCTGTCAGCTGCATGTACGGTGCCATCCTCTGTCACTCGTGCCTCTTCCTAAAAACAAGCTTGGGGAGCACCAGTGGACTTGGATTAAAACCAGGAAGTTGTTTTTTGATGTCGGTGTGTCCGACTGTGGACTGTGGACACAATGTGGACATACAAAGCAGATGTGTTGCTGCACAGACATCCCTGGGAATTTTCTTAGATGGAACCAAACCTTTCCACCTTTTCTCACCTCACACGAGTGCACTAAAATGTTTGGTAGATACATGACCTGGGGGCACATGGGACTTGTATTTACTTATTAAAATTTGACTAAATCAGCACACTGTGCTCAGATTTCAAGGATAACCCTTCTAGCATGCAATTTGCCAGGTGCACTACTGAGATGCTGCAAGTGGAGCTTGTGCTCTAAGGTTTCTGTTCCAGGAGCACATTTACGTACACACAGACTCCTCCGACAGTAAGTGTTTCGGGGCGTACTCAAACAAGGACATTTCATAATCAAAGGGTACACTGCAAACCTCACGGTTAGGGATACGTTTAAGTCGATTTTCACCCCTTTTACATATCATTAGTCAACACAAGGCGCAAGGCATGAAAGGGAAAACGAGAGAGGGAAAAAGAGAAAGTAATGAGGTTACCTCTGCTCACTAGAGATTATACGCAGAGCTTTCCCAGCTCCGAAGATCAGAAGACGAAACACAGAGAACAGGATGGGGGAAGCCTCCTGTGTTAATTAGTCATTTCAGGAATAATACGGTAGCATGTGAGCCTTATTTTGTGGAGATGTTGCTGAGCAGTGCAGTGGAGTGGAGTCAGCAGCAAAAGAAATGAAATAGTTATAGTATATAAGCCACATGCTGCGGTTGTGTCGGCCCGGGGGGAACTCTTCATGGTGCTGAGCACAGACTGCTGTATTCAGGGCTGGCAGTAGAGACTGTACTAAATGCTAATGAGAGCATGTGAAGGTGCTCTTAATATACATTTCTAATATCAACAGTGAAACATTTCTAATGTTTACTGTTCTATTTGCTAATTAGCATTAATATAGCAGTTTTATTACTATTGTTATAATGTTGTTATAATCTGATGTAATAGAAACAGGCGCTGCCGTGATGCATTCACAGTCAGTAGACCTAATTTAAATGAAGGAAGGAAACATGAAGGTCTTTATCACATTTCATCACAGTCCATGTAATGTTATTGAGACCTTGTGATCGCAGAAGACTTTAGGCTTTGCTGGCTGGGAACATTGAATACTGTACAAATTTCTGTGATAATCCATAATACATGCTTGAAAATTGTATGGATTAACCTTAAAGTTGGTGAGAGTAGACGAAAAAAAACAGAAGATCAATATTGTACATTCTCTGGGTATCACAAACCATCCAGTACAACATGTCTAAAAGCCATGCAGTGTATCATAGAAGTAAATCCAATGTAATTTAATATAATCAAGATATGCGTGTAATGATTAACTTCAGTCCTGGTTACTGTGCCGCTGATTTGTTTTTGTTTTCCCCCTTTAAATTAGTTGAAGTTAACAAAAAATGCACACAAGCTGCACATACCTACAGTGGAAGGGTGTGACTTTGTCAAACTCAGTGACTGAGGAGAGTCCGAAATAAAAGATGATCACATCTGAGAAGCTGGAGAGTTGTGGCTGATTAATTTTCTATTGATTTGCTTTATCAGTCATACTTAAGTTCACTTTATACACAGCTGTCTTACATTGAGGTTGAGGTCTGCACTTTCATTATTTTCTTTTTCAGCCATTCTGTTGTAGATTTGCCGCTCTGCTTGTGATCATTGTTGTGTTGCATGACCCAGTTTAAACCAAACTTTAGATCAGGGGTCCTCAATCCCAGTCCACGAGGGCTGGTGTCCCTGCAGGTTTTAGATGTCCTTGATCCATCACAGGTGAGTTAAATGGATAAATTACCTCCTCAACATGTCTTGAAGTTCTCCAGAGGCCTGGGAATGAACTAATCATGTGATTCAGGTGTGTTGACCCAGGGTGAGATCTAAAACCTGCAGGGACAACGGCTCTCATGGACTGGGATTGGGGACCCCTACTTTAGATGATATGCTGTGTAATTTTTAAACACACAGCATATCAGCACATATTAGGGTTGACCGATTGGACGAATATATTGACTATCAATCATTTTTACAAGGGTCATTTATTTCATTATTTGCCCATGAGTAAGTTTGCTAATAATGATGGAGCTAATAGAAGCAGTCAACAGAAAAAAAACAAAACACAAAATAGCGCTGTTTTAACAGCATCCTCTTTCATCTGCAAGAAAATGCACCCTCCTCTGAGTGCGCCCAAATGCTTGTTGATGGAGCTGCAGAAGCTGGTGATAGCCTAGCATACTCACTGGTGGACATGCTCGTGCAAGTTAGTCATGTTTGGGTACTTTGCCCGCACTATATGTCTGGACAAGCGGCACACTGCTTTGGTTACATCCTTAGGCTTACCTCTTTTCATCTGGTTTAAAGCCAAACTGTATATGCACCCTCTAGGCGCAATCTTTGAGAAATACAATATCACTTTTCACTGTTATGCTGACCATATACAGATCTACTTTGAACTAGCTGATGATCCTGCTCTGCCTTTGCACTGCTTTCAAGAGTGCATGTGTGAGGTCAAAGAATGGCTCTTAGGAAACTCTCTTATCTTAAATGATAAGAAAAATGAAATCGTGATATTTGATAGTAATATTTCTCGTGGACAACTTTGGTTCCCTTGCCAGCTCCCTCTCTGACACTGTTAGCAATTTGGGCGTATTGCTGGATAGCTCTTTTTAATTTGATAAACAAGTGTCCGCTGTAGTTAGATCTAGTTTTTACCAACCGCGTCTCATTTCTGAGGCTAGGCATTATGTTCCGCACAAGGACCTGGAAAAGCTTGTTCAAGCCTTTGTGACCTCTAGGCTGGATTACTGCAACTCCCTTCATTTCGGTCTTTATTCTACCCTTCTTCATAGACTGCAAACTGTTCAAAATGCGGTGGCATGCCTTCTGACCGGGACTGGGAGGTTTGCCTCTATTACCCCTGTTCTAGCTGACCCGCACTGGCTACCTATTAAATACCGCATCCAATTTAAAATACTGCTGCTTACTTTTAAAATTATCAACAACACAACCCCAAGCTACCTTAGACCGTACATTCCCGCTAGAGCACTAAGATCGTCTACTCAGTTACTCCTGGTGCAGCTAAGATCTCGGCTGAAGTCTAGAGGTGACCGTACGTTTGCCTTGGCTGCACCTGATTTATGGAATAACCGCGTGTCTGATTCTATCCAATCATTTAAATCACAGTTAAAAACCTATTTATTTAACCTTGCCTTTGCTGCTCGTTAATGCCTGTAGCAGATCCCTAGACTCACTCTGTATTACCTTTTATATATATCTTTTATGGCTTTGTGCTTTTAACATGTTTTACTTGATATGCATTTTATGCTATTCCTGTGTTTTAGTGCCACTGACCTGTTAGCATACGTGGTACTTTGTTATGGTCCTATAATATAATATTTATAATATTTATGGCTTATTTCCTGTCTTTTATGTGAAGCACTTCGGTATACCGTTGGTTTTTAAATGTGTTCTATAAAGTTGTGTATTGTATTGTATAAATCCCAAATTAGCGACTTTATATTTTTTAGTGCTGTCAGGGTTAACGCGCCGTCATCACGACTAACGTGATTAACAATTAACCCATCTGGAGCGCAGACTGAGTCAAAATCCCTGAATTGTCTCTGTCAAAACATTTTGCGCAGTTTGTCCAAAGTTTGTTCATTCTCTGCTCCAGATGGGTTGCGTTAATCCTGATGACCACGTTAACGCCGACAGCCTAAATTTTTGGGGGAAATTACTTCGTCCATGTTTGGACTTCTTCTGTGTTGTAAACGCGTCACCTTTCCAAACAAGCCACACATCTTCAGTCTTTATCTAATTGTACTGTCATGAATTTTGGCATTTAACATGCTAACTGAGGCCTGTAGAGTCAGAGATATAGCTCTTGGGTAGACCAGCAACTGACTTAAATGTTTTACACCAGTGAATGATCTTGCTTCCTGTAGCCTGATGACATTCAAACTGTTTTCCCTTATAATCCTTCCCACACTGTTGGGCTTCTTTCCTCTTTGGCATTATGTTTACACACACCTGAATGCTCCAGACCAGCAAGCTGCCAAAACTTCTGTTTTTATAGAGGTGCTCACATTTGCTGATCATCAGTTACTCAACTGTACTTGATTATCAGCACCTGGCTGCTACTTATCCTCTTAATTCCTACAGAAGCAGTAATGGTGTACTTGGTTTTTTACCCACTGCTTCTGCACTATGGCTTAATTTTTGTTTTGCATGTTTTATAATTCATCTGAGGTTGTATTACCTGATTTTGTATGCAAAAACCTTAAGATTTGAATTGTAGTATATCCGACACACGTAGAGTAGTGAATGCACCTCTTTTGTGCATGCATTTGCATTAGTGCCACTGAGGCACAAATGCTAGACATAGCCTAATGGAATGGTCTTTCTCATCTATCTTCATCTGCTGTGCAGTAAACGCCTCTTCACTTATACAGGAGCTCATTACTCACAGTGGCAGCCATTTGAATCTTTTATCAGAGGGATTTTTAATTGAACACTGGCAAATGTGCTCCAAACAAATGGGCTTCAGCGAGCCTGCGAGCTGTGTGTTTGTATGCGTGCGAGTGAAATATTCATCGGGTGAG
Organism: Rhamphochromis sp. 'chilingali'; assembly: GCF_963969265.1. Classification (NCBI taxonomy): domain Eukaryota; kingdom Metazoa; phylum Chordata; class Actinopteri; order Cichliformes; family Cichlidae; genus Rhamphochromis; species Rhamphochromis sp. 'chilingali'. Next base: position 12,424,116 of record NC_137937.1, read on the forward strand.
TTTGCGCAACGCCGTAGCCGTCTGGTTCTGCAAAGTGTACACATTAGCTACCAGCCCACATGGGAGATGGCGAGCTGTCTGTAGAAACTGTGTGTGATTCACTCACAGGGAATCATTTCTAGAGTGTAAAAGAAGTCGTAGAAGAACTCTGGAGTTTTAGGGCCTTAAAGTCCCAGAAAAACACCTGCAGCGGATAATCAATCCCACCTGAACAAGTAAATGAAACTACTTTCTGTTCTTGTTATTTTAAAGATCAGCAGTATTTCCCCCTATTTGGAATCAATGCGCATCACATTTGATTGAGTAAAATTTAGCTGTTAGTGAACAATTGGCAAAACCTAATCATACTGTTGCCCCTTTTATTCTCAGCCACGAATCATTAGTCAAACTTAAAGACAAACTGATAACAGACTCATAACCAAATTCAAATTTTATTTGTCACGTACACAGTCATACACAGTACGATATGTAGTGAAATGCTTGGACAACTGCTCGTGACCTAAAGAAAACAAAAAAGGAAAAGGCTATGAATAAGATAGGAAATAAATATGAAAAATTAAAAGGGTAAATTTAACTAGGAAGGAATAAAATATAAATTAAGGTTAAAAATGAAATAACTGTACAACACAAATTAGAATGAAGGGTAAATTTAACTGGGAAGAATAAGATAAAATATATAAATTAAAGTTGAAAATAAAATAACTGTACAACAAAATACACAATACACAATATAGAACTATATAAGAATGTATGAAGAAATCTAAATATAAATAAATATATACACGATAACAGCAGCTGTACAAGTATTAACCGGAAATGAAGAATATAGTGACCAGTGTTGTGCAAAAACAAAGTCCAGAAAGTCCAGTGTTTGTGTAAGAACCATATGTGTGGGTCTGTCCTGCATGGTGCTGTTCCCGAACCAGGTTAAGATGTTTCCCGCCAGGATGCTCTCTATGGTGCACGAGTAAAAGTTCCTGAGCACCTTGGAGGGCAGTTGGAAGTCTCTCAAGCGTCTGAGGTGGTAGAGACACTGTCGGGCCTTTTTCACCACGGTGTTGATGTGACAGGACCATGACAGGTCCTGCGTGATGTGAACTCCGAGGTATTTGAAGCTGTCCACTCTCTCCACTGGGCACTCGTTGATGACGGGGGTCTGGTAGTTCCTCTCCTGCTTAGTGCTGAAGTCCACTATCAGCTCCTTTGTCTTACTGACGTTTAGAAGGAGGTTGTTCCTCTGGCACCAGTTCTCCAGATTCCTAATCTCCTTCAGGTAGGCCGTCTCGTTGTTATCAGAGATCAGGCCCACCACGACGGTGTCGTCAGCAAACTTGATGATGGTGGTGGAGCTGGTAGTGGCCACACAGTCATATGTGTACAAAGAGTACAGCAGGGGGCTCAGAACACACCCCTGGGGGGCTCCAGTGCTGAGAGTGGTGGAGGCTGAGACATGTCCGCCCATCCTTACTGCCTGTGGTCTGCCAGTTAGGAAGTTGGAGATCCACTGACACATAGATGAGCTGAGTCCCAGATGCTCCAGCTTGGTGGTGAGTGTGGAGGGAATTATGGTATTAAATGCAGAGCTGTAGTCTATGAAGAGCATTTTAACATAATTCCCCCTTCTAGTGTCCAAGTGAGTGAGTGATGTGTGGAGGAGATGAGAGATGGCATCGTCTGTGGAACGATTTGGACGGTAAGCGAACTGTAGTGGGTCCAGTGTGTCTGGTAGTGAAGAAATGATGAAGTCTCTGACCAGGCGTTCAAAGCACTTCATCACTACTGAGGTGAGGGCTACAGGGCGATAGTCATTGAGAGAAGCAGGGTGGGGTTTCTTCGGGACAGGAACAATGATGGACTCTTTGAAGCATGTGGGGATCACCGACTGAGATAAAGAGATGTTGAATATCTCAGTGAACACAGGAGCTAGCTGGTATGCGCAGTCTCTTAGGATACGACCTGGGATGCCGTCTGGTCCTGCTGCTTTCCTGGTGTTCACTCTCTTGAAGGCTCTCCTTACTTCATGCTCGGAGATGACGAGCACGTTTCCGGTGCTGGCAGTATCTTCCTGTCTGCAGCCGTTAGCGCTGCTAACACTAGCATTGTTGGAGACCTTAGCTGCAGCCTCGAAGCGAGCATAGAAAGTGTTCAGCTCGTCTGCCAGAGTTACGGCCGCGTTCGTCATACCGGTTGTTGGTGCTTTATAGTCCGTTATTGTCCTTAGTCCCCGCCACAGGCTCCTAGAGTCACTCTGTTGGAGTTGTGACTCTAGTTTCCTCCCGTAGCGCTGCTTCGCCTCTTTCACCGCCCTCCGCACGTTATATGACGCGGCTTTGTACGGGTCCATGTCCCCCGTCATGAGTCCCGTGTTGTAGGCAGCGGTGCGGGATCTCAGAGCGTCGCGGATGGTTTTATCCACCCACGGCTTCTGGTTGGGAAACGTTGTGATAGTCTTTGTCTCCACGGTATCATCCGCTAGTTTCCCGATGAATCCCACAACCGCTTCCGTAAACACGTTGACGTCATCGTCGGAGCTGTTTCTGAACATGCCCCAGTCTGCGTCATCGAGTGCGTCCTGTAACGCGGCCACCGATTGATCCGTCCAGCGCGCGACCTTCCTCTGAACCGGAACTTCCTGTTTCAGCCTTTGTTTGTATTTTGGCATGAGGAAGATGGCGGCGTGATCAGATTTGCCAAACGGGGGGCGGGATTGTGCCTTGTAGCCGTCCTTGACCGTAGTGTAGCAGTGGTCCAGTGTCCTTTCACCCCTGGTGGGGCAGGTGATGTGTTGATAAAAGTTCGGCGCTGCGCGTTTGAGGTTGGCGCTATTAAAGTCCCCCGTCACAATAAGCGCAGCGTCCCGGTGTTGTGTCTGGTGCTGTGTGAGTGCCTCATGCAGCTCGCATAAGGCGGTGACCGTGTCCGCTTGTGGTGGAATATAAACGGCACTTACAATGACCGATGTAAATTCCCGAGGTAGATAAAAAGGACGACACATGATGGACAGTAGTTCCAGATTTGGTGTGCAGGAGCGTGTGAGAGGAACAACGTTCGCACTGTTGCACCAGTTGTTGTTCACCATTAAACACACGCCGCCTCCCCTTGACTTCCCCGAGTCCCGTGTCCTGTCCATGCGGTGAACCGAGAAGAACTCGGCCGGCTGGATGGCGTGGTCTGGCACCGCTGGGTTCAGCCATGTCTCGGTGAAGCAGAGGAGATTGCAGTCCCGAATGTCTCTCTGGAACTTTATCCTGGCCCTGAGGTCGTCAAGCTTGTTCTCCAGTGACTGGACGTTGGCGAGCAGGATGCTAGGCAGAGGTGTGCGGTGTGCACGAGCTCTCAGCCTGTTCCTGACGCCGGCTCGCTTCCCTCTAGGCCACCGCCGCTTCCACAGCCATACTTTTATTTTAGTTCCTATCTTCACCTTATTCAGGACTTAATCATGAACTCTATGCTTGAAATGGGGTTCATCTTCCATTTCTTTCCATTCACACGACTGCTAAATCGTTTGAAATCCTGGGTGCACACTTGCGTGTTGACTTCAGCTATTGGACCCACCATCACGGATAAGTGGTTGAAGATTTAACCAGTAATCTGATGCTTTCCTGGGGTGAAATGCCACAAGGTTGTGGGTTACAAAAGGGTCAGAGCTTGTTCATCCTCCTCCTCATCTTGTTCTCTGACCCTGTTGCTCACTGTCTTATTAAATACAGTCAGAACGACAGCAGGTCAGGAGGGCAGCAGTAACAAAAATGCCTTCAATGGATATATTCAAGCTCAAAGCAGCCTGTGAGCTTTGCTATGAGGAAGCAAACATTCGTGCATTCTCACATTTTAGTCTCGCTCAGAGGCGTGTGATGCTGCCCGTGTGTGTGCGTGAGTGTGTGATATAGAGCTATGATAATTTTGTATGTTCTGGTTAGTTTTTATTTTATTTCAAATTGACTTTTTGTTTTTAATTCAGTTTAGGTTTAATTTAGTTTTCATTAGTTTCAGTGTTACCTTTAGTCTTTCTGGTTATTAATCTATGGCGAGGATATGTGAGAGGCAAGATTTAGGAAAATAAGCACAGGTACTACAATAAAAACACAGAACCTTTTAAAAACTGTTGACTCAAACACGCCCACCAATACCTCATTATTCAAGGTAAATTTTTCACTTAAACAACAGATGCTGCTTTATTTTCTTCCTTTCTTTCTTACAAGGATAGTTTTTATTTTATTTTTTAGTTAACTAAAATGTTTTGCCACATCTTATTTTGGTGTTTAGCTTATTTTAGTTAACGATAACGACCTCGGTGTGGTCGCACGCATCCATCCACAGCAGCAATGTTCCTCCTTCAAAGCTCAGTGATCTGGTAAACAGAGGATCTCGGTGATGACGTAAAGCTGGCGTGCATTTTGGACCGTAAAAGTAGCTATGCATTACCCTGATATCCAGTAAAAAATACTGTGGGTACTCTCATGACTATAGAAGGCATCCAAGCTTCCCAGCTAAGGTCGCCATGGTGTTGGACTGAAGGCACACAAATGAGACTAAACACACCGGCAGCCTTGATAGGGATATCCTGTTTCTCTCTGTGCGCCCCTACTGAGAAGCGAGCGGAGACGAGTTCTCTGAACAACACTGTTAGTCTGAGTAATTGACTGCGCCAGACTTAAGTCATGTTTTGACTCAAATTGCACATTGTGAAGAAAGTTGAATTTCTTTTCACTGTAATTCCAACTAATGCACTGTTCGGCTTGCAGCCTAATGGAAACACAACAAGCACTCGGATCATTTGGAGAAAATATTAGGCATAAGTTGAAAACATGTTCAACCTTTTATTTCCCCGATCAAACAGGGGATGCAGTCTACCATACAGGTATACAGTATTTAATTGCAATAATTGGGGCTGAATTTCAGTGCAAGTCTTAGTGCCAGATCACAGCAGTGGCTTTTTCCAAGAAAACCCTTAAGCTGTAGTAATGGATCAAATAAAGTCTCTTTATTTCTTAGTAAACACGAGTATGTCAGAAAATTCATATTGGGGAAAAAAAGGATAAAGCATGAACAGAAAGTTCCCGTTTCCCTAAAGGTTAATCTGGATTTCCTACATATTGTCACGTCTGTTTTGTCTTAGTTAAACCAGCACTCACAATAGCAGGGCCGTCTAAACGGAACATGGCCGTAAGTAATGTTACCAATTACACCTGTGTTTATCCTGCGAAGGAAGGTCAGCAACGCCGCTCTGCAGACGGGCTGTGCTGTGCATGCTGTGGTGTGTTTAGGGGTCCGCTGAGACCCTGAAGCACAACACAGCACTCATTATAGTTATTAGTTACACCTGTTCTGATTCTGCTATGGTACGCAGAAGCTTCTGCTGTAAAGCTGGTCAATAGACTCAACAATTACCAATATTTAAAAAATAGGAAAAATATAATGGCTTATAGATTCACAGGTTTCATTGCTGTACCATTAATGATGGCTTTTGACACTTTGACACACTTTGACGACCTTCTGGGTTTTTCCAAGGGTTGCTTCCACGTCTAACCCACAGCTGCTCATTTTGTTCTATAGGCAGACTTGAAGTATGACAGAACCACCTTAGTTCAGAAAAGAGCTGGAATAAATAGCTTGCTTGCTGTCTTGTTGATCCTGGTCAGGATAATCTTAGGCGCTTAAAAAGAAAGCGGCTGGACTTCTTTAAGTTTAAGGCATTTCACCTCTTATCCAAGAGGCTTCTTCTTTGTAGCTCTAAAATCAAACGGTGGAGAGTCCCAGGTATTTAAACCTTAGAAGGGGCTGTCCCTCGCATCAGGTGACCTCAGTACACTACATCACAGGGTGGGGCAAAGTCTCACAGTGGTTTCACCCAAAACCTCTGGTAGTAATGACCCAAGCACATAGTTAACAGTGGGTCAATGACCACATGTTTGAGGGACAACCTCACTAAGGTTAAAATACCTCAGACTCTTTACCTTTATGTTTTAGACCTGAATGAGCCTCGTGGATTGATGGGGAATTTAGTCGCTTTCTTTTTAAGCTGATAGGAGTTGTTTTCTTGGTATTTTACTCCATCATTAGATGGTAAATGGCCTGTATTTATATAGCACTTTACTAGTCTCTAAGGACCCCAAAGCGCTTTACATATCCAGTCATCCACCCATTCACACACTGGTGATGGTAAGCTACATTGTAGCCACAGCCACCCTGGGGCGCACTGACAGAGGCGAGGCTGCCGGACACTGGCACCACCGGGCCCTCTGACCACCACCAGTAGGCAACGGGTGAAGTGTCTTGCCCAAGGACACAACGAACGAGACTGTCCAAGCCGGGGCTCGAACCGGCAACCTTCCGATTACAAGGCAAACTCCCAACTCTTGAGATACGATCGCCCGCTAGATAAAACCACTTCAAGCCTCTACATTAAACATTTCACCACATTTTCAAAATCTTCATTCCATATTTAGCGATGAGGGAACAAAATCCCGTCAGATCGTTAACTTACGTGTGTTGAATATGACACGTAAAATCAAATACAAATGGCGACCCAAGCATCGCCATTGAGAGCTTGCTGACATTTAGTTTAAAGCACCTCTGTGTGCAGCTTCTCATAGGTGTAGGAAGGTCTAACCCCGCTTTTATTTGCAGAAGTTTTAAGCAGATTTTGGTTTGATCTTTTTCACGATAGTATTCATTAGGGGCCACACTCCCTCTATCCACATTTTTTTGAACCTCTCATTTCAAAGCATTTCAGCCCTTTTCCCTGACATTGAAACATTTGTAATCTCTAGCAGATAATCTCTGCAAATCTCACCCATGTACAATTCATATACACACAAACCCCTGACACATGCACTCGCACACCTAAATGCTGAAAAGCCTCAGCTCAGTCTCTTCCTGTTTAGTTTTACTGAGTTCTCTCAGGAAGCTTCTGTTCCTGACAAACCAAGCAGCTGTCCTCTGCTTTTTCCCCATCTCCCCAGGAGACTGAGATCAGCACCAGAAGGAAAGAGTGTGAAGCGCTTGATGCAGAGGTGAAGAAAAAGAATCAAACATGTCAGACTTTGGTAAGTGCCCCAAGAATATACTTTGGCCTCTGAATGAAAAGGATGGATGCTAAAATTGATTTGTACCCTGAGAGCTTTGCCTTCTATCATCACACACAAGCCTCCCTTGAGAAAACGAGTGGCAGTGATAGCATGGTTCCCTGGCAGTGACTGAAATGAAAAAAAAAATTGGAACAATTAATTGCAGGGTGCAGTATCTGTGGGTTGGGTTTTGTTGGCATGGGGACCACATTTGAGAATGAGCGATGCACATTGCTGTAGTAATTACTTGTTGTGAGTGATCGTGCACAAACCGAAGAAGTGCTGCGCATCTTGTGCAGTAGTATCTTCACGCTGTGGCTTTATTGGCTTCTTTTGTATACGCAGTCGCTCGGTACAACATAGCTGTGATGTAAATGAACAGAGGTACACAGCGCTGTGTGTGTGTGGTCACAACTGCGAAAGGTCAGAGATATGTTACACAACTCTCTTTCACTTGGTGGTTCTTTAAGGACATTTTCTCATAATGCCCCAGAAATGTCACTCTGCTTCCCGCTGGAGTGGCCTTGACTCAGGACAAAAGGTAAAGAGAAGAAAAAGGGAAACAGACGGGCCCTGCTGATTAGTAAAAGACCAAACAAACGAAAAAAACTACACATTTAATCTTATTATACTGGATTCATCTTATTTTAATCTCATGATATGACAGAATAAGTCAGTTTTGTTGGTTAGTAGAAGTTATATAGAGAGGCTTTCTATTAAATCAAACACAGTGTACCTTTACTTTAGCAATGCTGGCATTTGAATGTGGTGCTGATGTCTTAAATTAAGTCTCGAAGGTTAAATTTATTTTATTTTTTTCTGTTAAGAGCCACTCTGTTGGAGAAAAGCGAGTCGAATTCCTCTGACTGTGTGCAGTGTTGGAGGGTGAGGCAGATCACACAAGACAGCGTTTTTAATTTTACTGTTTGGTGGTGTTGGGAGGGGTGGGAGTGGTGGGATTTGTCATTGAGGCCAGGCTAAATGCCAAATGTGCTAAAATAACCAGTGACCAGCAAAGGCAATAATTACCCTGCTATATTTTATTTATTTAACTGGAGAAACATTCTGTACCTGAGACAGGAGGAGTTCTCACGGCTTCTCGCAGCAAGGACGTGTAGACGAGTTGATGGTACCAAGCCAGAGTGACTAATCAGTTTGTTTCACAGTGTGCCAAAGCTGGAGATGCTTCTGTCCATTAAAGTTGAGTTTGAGAGAGAGCAAAGTTTTTCTGCTATGAATTTCCAGTGGTTAAAGTTGGTTACCCACGCACTCTGAGGCAAAATGCTCAGCTAAAGAATTTTAGAGTATGTGTGATAGTGAGAGTAGATAAAGCATTATTCTTCTCTTCTCTGTAGTTTGAGAGCTGGGGGGAAAAAAACTGTAGACATCAAAGCCTCTTTATAAAAAGTTGAAGTTTGGCACCACAATAAAAGTATACGTGTTTGAAAGAGAGTAGTAAAAGACTAGTGCAGATGGCCTGAAATGGAATTTTTTCTCTATGAAAGGTAGGAGCTCGAGGGACTCGGCAGTAATTTAAATGGCACTGTCTGGTCCTGGACCATTTGAATTCATTTCGTCATACCCCCGAGCCCCCCCTCTATAGACGAGCTGTCTTTGTGTGTGGCTTTCTGCCCTAAATAAACACTGCATTAGGACAGTTTTCTTTGCTGCCCTCCTCTCGCCGTCCCTGCCCACAGCAGCACTTCCCTCCTCGCCCATTATTAGCCTGCTGAGTCCAGGGGAAGCTACCCAAAGGACAAACTGTCCCCAAATGGCGAGCAGAAATGGCAGGCTGGTCTCCACAGACTGCGGTACAGCTCTCATCTCCCCCTGCTCCACCAAGCTTTGAGAACAGCGACGCAAACAGAGACAAGACCAGGGAATTTTTTTGTGAGGGGATGGCGAGTTGACAGTAATGTCACTTCCTGTTTGGTCTAAACCAACTCCCTCTCTCTCCTCTGTTTCCTCTACATCTCATGTTAAAAAGAAGCACAAACGTGCAGGATTACCTGCGCTGTTGGCGAATTTTTAACAGTGTCAATAGGAATACACACTGATACTTCTTTTTTTTTTTTTTGACCCAGTGTTGAAATTGCACATTTTCATTAATGTCCCCCCTCATCGTGAGTTCAGCGGCCGTGTATATAAACACATCATCTGACTGAGTGTGTGAGTGACAGTAAACACTGTCACAGCCATCTGGCACCTCTACTTTCCTGGGTATCGGGTGTACAGCTACAGACCATCAGCAGAGCGTGCCTCCGCGAGCATTTAAAGCCTGTTACCATGGCAACAAGCATTAGCTGTATCAGCGTTGCTCGAATATGCGTCCGCGATAATCGAAGATCAGTGCTGAGGGAGACGGCGGGCAGGCTCGATAAGTCCAGGTTCTTTACAGCAGTGCCGAAATTTATCTCCAGGGCATCTTTGTGGTTAGCTTTGTTATCATTAAGGAGCAGTTTGTAAACACAAGCACCTTCTGTTAAAGGTGCGATTGGCATCTCATGTTGCCTTGGACACATGGCACGCACTCTAGGTGTCCAAAATTAATTTGAAGATAGACTATGTTTCTTCTCTTTTTTGTATAGTACAGAAAGTGGCTCATTTTGCTTTTTGCGTCGTGTCCGTGGAATCCTGGTGTGTTAAAGTGTTGTAGAGATTCAAGTGTAAGGGGGGAAAAGGAAAAGTCTAACTGTGAAGCTGACCAACTGTTTAAAGTCGGTCATCTTCACAGTTCTACACCGTTAGATGATATTTTAGGCACATTTCTGACACTATAATTGAGTTTATTTATACAACTCAATACCTACTGCCACCTCCTAATAATATTAGAGATTACAGAAGTCATGAGGAACCAGTCTTCAGGTAGGGGAAGTATATGCTTTCTCCTTTTGCTGGACATCTAGACAGCTGGCAATTACCTATTCTGAACGAGAGGAATAAGATGCTTTCATCCACATCGAACAGAGGCCGCTGAATATAGAGTTAGTGGGTGAAATGTTTGCATTGCTTGCGAGTTAAATGGCAGAGTTGATTCATCTGTCAGCCTTATCAAAACTTAACACGTTGCTGCGGCACACGAAGCTGAGTCAGAGCATGTCTGGACCAAATGCACATTTGGAGTAGGAGTAGCCGGGTACTCTGCCCCCAAGGCCTAATTATATTTTTCCACTGCGTATCATTCATGAAACTGTCCTAGCTCTCCTATCCAGATCAAATAGAATGCATTCATTCATTTCCCCCCCTCTTATTGCTGTGTGGCAGTCGCTTTTCCTATAATTCAGTCTCTTTGCTCTCTGTCTGTTTTTTGTAATACCTCCTTTCAGTTAAACTTGCTATTCTTTGTGTGCGTGTCTGTGTTGGTGTGCAAGAAAATCTCATCTCAGCAGAAATCTCAGGTTTTCAGCTGAATAACGCCGAGGACGGCTCAGTATAGGCCACGCTGTTTTCTGCACTGAAATGCTTCCACAGCTTGGCTCACGGACTCTCCGTAAAAATGTGTCTTGCCAAGGGATTATGACGTGCGCTGATCTGTTTAAAGCATTAACACGTCAACAATATAGAACAAAGTCACAGCTGATTCTCTGTGTTTGACACAATTTGGTTTGCATCGTTATGCGTGTTTTGTCACGTCCAAATCCCCCACCACCAAAAAAAAAGGATTTTAAATGAGGGTGGCAGTCATATTGAAATGCTTAAATCAACAACAAACCAGGATGTCTAAAGTGCTTCAGTATATTGTTCTTTCAGCGTATGCACGGCAAAATGTCAGCTTTTGCTTTTTTTTCTGTAGCTGTTTGTCCTTCAGCGGGAACACCTGGAGGCTCAGCCAGCCCATATTAACACCGAATTGAAGGATCAATGGATATGAATAGGATTGCCAATGCAATCTACTGCTTGTTCGGGAAGCATTAAAATTGACTGGACACAATCGATGCAAGTGGAATCTTTTTTTTGTGACATAAATGAATGAAAAAGCAGCAAAGCTCACCGGTACCTAGACCCGGTTCGTAGAGTATGCTTGGGGAGTGTGATCGTGTGTACAGCGTCTCTTTATGTCTGTCTCCACGTTGGTTGAGTGTGGAGTGAGTGCATTTGAGAGCATGAGGGGGGGAATGGATGTTTGTGTCTGTGTGTGCCTGTATGTCTGTGTCTATATGTCAGGTTGGGTATCAGACGCCACCTCTCTGGGGACACCTCAGGCCCTCCAAGGTTTGGAGGCCTATCTCCACCTACCACCACTTCCCCTGCCGGTGGCGGACTCCCTCAGGTGTCGGTGCGTTGGTGGTTCTTTGTGTCTGGGGGTGGGCGTCCAGGTACACACCGGCTCACTCCTTGGCGGCCGCTTATCAGGGCCTGGAGCCTGTGGCTCGCTCGGGCCCCTTCGGGGGTGGGGTGCCCCCGGCCTCTCGGCCTGGGGCTCGGTCACTCAGGCACAGCTGGCTGCCGGCGGAGCTCATGGGCGCGTCACTGCAACTCCCCCTGGCTTCTGCTCCGCGGCTGCTGAGTGAACCCTCATCTGGGACTCTCCTCAGCTCTTACTGGAACAGTGGCGCGGCTGCCCCTCTGTTGGTCTTCCATGGTTTCTTGTGTTCTGGGGGCCTCTGGATGTCTGGAGTTTTGATCTCCTCCATACCTGCTTCACACCCTGGAGGACGGGGCTGTGGCCCCCCCACACTCCCTAGCAGATCGTTACATGGAGAAACCTTTGGAATACAAGCGCGCTGATCCACACAGGTATGCACACGGGTGTTCACTGCTCGTAGACCCAAATTACACCTTTCTTGGCTGCTACTTCGAAGCACATCTGTCCTGCGTGCTGCACAACAACATTGAATATTTAGTATTTACTGCTGTTTACACTTAGCTAGATTAATGCGATGGTGTTGTGTTTAGTATGTTGCTTTGTTTTTGTTTTTTTTGTCTTTTTTTGCTTGTTTTCTATTCTTCTCTCAACAGGTGATCCAGGAGATTTTTATTTTTTTTCTCCCCCCCTTTCTCACTGTCCCTCTCCCCTTCTGTTTTTCCTTTCCTTCCTCTTTCTTTCTCCCTTTCCTATCTCTCACTCATGTCTGTCCCGTCTGTAACATCTGAAAATAAAATATAATAAATAATAAAAACAAAGATCGACCAAATGGACCAATACGGCAATGCCACGATGATCCATTTGGCAAAGTAAATCCATTGGGTATCCTTGTTGGTCTTCAGACAACAATTCTGATGGCTAAAGAACCAAATGGGACAGGCAAAAAAAAAAAAAAAAAAAAAAAAAAAAGCAAAGCTCCCTCTCAACTCTCGTACTGTCTTCAGGCTGTTGTGTACTCTGCTTTTCCTTGATAGTGTTTTCTCTTCTATGGTCTTACATATGTGACTTTAATGTATACTGTGTATCGGATGTCACGCTAGTATTGTCATAAGTAGGTGTAGAGAGTAGCAGCAGTTAGAGGCGGGGGTCCAACGATGTGACACGTAACCTATGATACAATATTTTAGCACTTTTAAACATTTTGTGACATGCTGAGTATTGCAGTAGCATATATTGCGATTTATCTTTTTTCAGTGTGTCACAAGTTGATGCACTCCTTTCTGCTGTACTCAAACTTTCCCCAGCTTTATGTTTAACTTCTCTGTAGCCTGGGTATGGCGGCGTCTATGAAAATATATCACGATGCTGTCACATGGACTCCAAACCCTTGTTTTCTACAACAACTATGTGGATTCAGGTCTTTGTAAATAAACTGGGTGATGGATCGTGTCATTTTCTTAGCTCCCGTTGAATCGAGAGGTAGCTTTGTCAAGATAAATGCGCCCACTGTCGGCTGCTTTTTCAGTTGAGCTTTTTTAATATTTGCTGTTTTCAGAATGGCGGCACGTGAGATGAGCCTTCATGTTCGTAGTAGTCCCAGAATATTTTACTTTCATATAGCACTCCCTGGGCCAGCACAGTGGTGTGGTGGTTACCTCACCGTGAATTGGGCCTGGGTTGAATTCATCATCTGAAAAGGGCCTTTCTGTGTGGCGTTTGCATGTTCTCCCCATGTCTGCGTGGGTTCTCTCCGGCTTCCTCCCACCAAACTCCAAACACAGTTAGTGCGGTTAGTGGGATTAGCTTAACTGGTGATTCTAAATTGCCCATAGGTGTGAATGTGAGTGTGAAAGGGTGTCTGCGCGGCAGCTAAGATGACCCTGAAGAAGAGGGACGGATGACTATCCTTGCAAATCCCATGTGCTATATCCATCTGCTTTGTCCCATACTTCCGCAAAATAAATCCAAGACACGTTTGATATAAATGCACATTGTGCTTTTTGGATTCTTTCCACGATATCTTGATCTTAATTGCAACAATTTCCACTCTCACACTAAATATCAAATATGCTGATGTCATTTAAAACAAAAAAACAACAACAGCATCGTGTGGCGAACTGAAAAAGAATTGATTTTATTATTCCAGCACTAAAAAGTTCCATTTGTTTTTATTTTATATAGTAAGATATAGATATTTGCTCTCACTGTATTGATATTATATGATCTACAAAATATGGCAATACTGTGCTGTAGCATAAAAGCTAAAAGGCTGTAGAGCTTCCCTGTTTCCTTGGCTCGAAGTGAAGAAATTAATAAAAAAAAAAAAGGGAATAAACAAATACAAAAATTAGTTTCGGTGTTGGCTATTGTTATTTTTGCCATTTCTGTATAAGATATAAATAGAAAACCATGTGATCGTGAAAGAAAATGTGTCTCTCTGTGTTTTGGTGTGCATGTAACACAAACGTCACGCAGGCTGTGCATTAATGTGCATTAATGTTAGTTCCAAGTTTACCTCTTGGGTCATTTTTATGAAGCATCCTTCATAAGTAAAACATAAAGGAGCAGACTCTCCATCACAGGCCATTAGGATGCACTGTATTTACAGTAAATGCATCATGCATGAGCCATTTAGCTTCTTAGCTCCAGACAAGAAGAACCCTTGGCCTACATGCTGCTGCTGCTGCTGCTGCTATAAATTGCACATCTCAGGGAAGTCTCAAGTTGGCACTGCAAATTGCATTCACGGCACGCCACGCGACTGTTGATTGAATGTAATTAAGTTTTCCTTCTCTCCAATGAAGGGGTTTTTTTTTTACTCCCAGCTTGAAGCACTTGGTAGGAAAGATCATTGTGTGTGTGTGTGTGTGTGTGTGTGTAGTATTTGAATACATGTTTGCTTCCAAAACGCTCGCAGCAGTGAAAAACAACATTCTCTGAGTTTCTTGTTCTGTTCATTGCTTTGTATCCGAGATGCTAACATAGAAAACTATTATGACATTCTTATTGTTCTGCTGTAGCAGCTGAAGTGGCAGCTTCTTTTAGCGATGCTTTCTAGAGCGTACAAGAGAAACTCAAGCAGTCTTCTTGGATGAATAATGCATGGGTTATTGCTAACAACATACTGGGCTTGAGTGCTGTGCTCTGGTCTAATCTTTGTGACTTGTGGATTTTAAACAGTTTCCTTTCTGCCTCTTTTGCCTAGGAGAATGAGCTTCAAGACTTCCTCCACGAGAATAAGCACTTGAATCCACAGTTGTTCAGCAACAGCCACAAGGCATCTGACTATGAGGAGGTAAGAGGTGAAAGCTACGTGTAGAAAGTTTGCTGTACATAAGTACACACTAATAGCTGCTAACTTGTCACTGCCTCTCCATCTTGACACAATCTGAAGAGTTTCTGGGTCAAACCATAACACAAACAGATTATATGTCCTTTTATACTGGATCAATGGAGCCCATTATCAATGAAATCTACAAGACTTAAAATCCTACACACACACTATCCCTTCAGTTTTAGCCCCAAGACTTCAAAGGCATTTGGAGCTGATAACAAAAAGTCCAAGTAGACCAACAAGGATCCCCAGGCCTCTCTATGAATGGGAAAGCAATTTTGTGAAGCAGCTGACTGGCAGGTATTTACAGTTGGTGCTGAAGAAGGGTGGGATGCTTGTTACTGGTGTCTTATCAGGACATGGGTGGCTCTTGCAGCAGTGATCTCAGCTGTTATCAGACTGACAGATATGAGAGTAGCTCTCTGCAGGGTAGCGCAGATACTAGCCCTGGCTTGCAACCCTGTGTTCTGATGCCTGTTATCTTTGAATGAACTAGGAGGGGCTACTGAGAGAGCCTCCCTCTACCCTTAATAGACTATTGACCTGCTTCTGCTGGATCCAGTGTAGTTGTTCAGTTTGTCTGCATTAGGCGTGGCACCCCCCTCCAGATAGTTTGTAATCTGTGGATGTGGGCCGTTCAGAGGAGACAGACTCGCTGGGTTCTGTGTGTGTTTTGCTTTGCTGATGTCGCTCGAAACGCCCTCCTTGAGGAATCATTAGTCATTCACGGTCGCCCTGAGGAAGGGACTTTACCACATTACGGCCGCAGGAGCCAGTCATCTCACTTCCACTTAGGGGCCTTTATAAAAAGCTGCCTTGTAAGTACCAATACAAATGATCTGTGGAAGACAAATTATAAAGAATATGTAGTGTTGGAAATAGTCACAACGCTTGGTTCAGTCAGATGCTTGGTGCTTGGCTAACAAGGAAACATGAATAATGTATTAATATTTTGGTTCATAGCAATGGGAGTGAGTCAATTATATTACTCTTGTGTTAATTACAATTATATAGTTTTAGCAGAGAAACCAGGCAGTTCTCTTACCCGACCACTTTCTGCCTGTTGCGTGCCATTCAACCGCATCACATTTTATAGTACAGCAAAACCTGTTCAGCGTCATTCATTCCAAAGCAGCAACTCTAACCTTCATGTAGCACGTTATATTCAGCTTGCATAAATATTGTATCAGTCACTGACTGACTAATATGTATTTATACAAATGATATTGGGAAACTGCTGTCTTAATGAACTAGATTACCGAACAGTTTCTGTAATTTTGTGCACTTTCAAAAAAAAAAGAAAAAAAATTGGACTAATGCTGCAGACTCTTGGAAACGGCTGTGACAGACTATTTAAGCTCTTCTGCTCTGGAGGCCCCAGCACCAGCACCATGTCTGTTATATAAAGGAACCAGAGTCATTTTTAGTGCTAAGCACAGCTGCTGAAGAGGCCACTTTGTACCGTTATCATTAAAATACATGTAGCATTGTGTTGCATCAGTTGTGAAAGAGTTGCAGTGTCGCTGACTCATTGTTAGATATTTTCTCTCATAGGCTCGTGATTCATGTAGCCTCTGCATCTGAAAAGTGAAGCCACTGGACAAGTGCCTTAAATCTGGTCTGCTAAAAGTCCAGGCTTAAGGCCACTGTATAAAGGTGCATGGGAAGTTACCCTCCTCCTTATCTCATGTACAAACTCAATTCAAATTTTCAGTTGCTAGTTTCAACTATAAAACAGCCATCATGCTCCATTGTTTGCATCATTAAACTTTAGGGTTGCAGGAGGACAGGGGCAGGTGAGGGAACCTGAAAGGATATTTACCCATATCACATAAGAATGACATGAATCAATTTTTGTGTTCCAAAAATGCTACAAATTAGTGACGATTGAATACTGTAATGCAACTCATCAAAACGCTGGACCTTGCTTTTCCCTTGTGCACAGGTGAAGTCTGAGTATGCCCAGCTCAAAGAGACCCTTGGTGCTGTGACACAGGAGAGAGATTTAGCCCTGTGGGAGAGGAACCAGCTCCAAGCCAAACTGGAGAACCTAGAGCAGGTGCTCAAGGTGAGGAAGCTGGCTCCTAGAACAGACGCTGTCTGTCAGTACTGTGTGCATTTCCATTTCTAGTAATTCATCTGTCCTGGGATTCCTTTTCATTTATGGAGCCTAACCCTTTTGCCAGTACCCCTTTCTCCTATCTGTGCTACACTGCCTCCATCTGGTTATTTTCCGCTATACTGTCTAATGGCCTCGACATGTCTGTTGCCTTCCAGTGTCGTGTTGGGAGGTCTGACCAGGAGCTGTGAAAGAGTAGAAGCTCGGAACAGTCTGCGCTCTTCCCTTTCCAATTTCACCTTTTCACATTGTCCTACCCGACTTGATCTGTCCCTTCCTTCTTTCCCCTTGCCCCCTCTGCCCCTGCTAGATTTATAAGGTATCACTGCTATGTCCATCTGTTGGGGAGAAGCCCATTCTGAATGCTTTCTGTCAACCTCAGTGGCTGTGCTTATCCCTCCCTTTATCCGCGGGCTGCCAGACATACGAATGGTCACGTGGCTATACGACCACAGCACTGCTTAATGTGATTTATGCATGAGGCGGGACAAAGAGTTTGGCTTTACGATGATGGGAGGGGGAGGAAGACTAGATGATAATGTCACCTACACGTCCGATGACATTACCTATCTTAGATTTTTACTGGCATGTAAATGTCATTTGCTTCTTTCACCTTACAGCGCTGCAAATATTCACATGTAGTGGGAGCAGTGATGTGACACGGGCACACTGTGTTAGGAAGAGCCGAGCATTCAGTCCCCCCCCCGTACTGTATGGCTTCTTTTGTTGTTATGGATGACCACAGACAAGTGAGCACGTCAGAGAGTTTGCTCACCCTTTTCACGTAACACGAAACCTCGCATTGATCACGCAAAGACGAGATCAGAGGACGGCTTTTCAAAGTAACCGAGACGAAACAGGTCTCGTGTTACCTAAAGGGGGCAGCAAACCTCACTGCCGATGGAAGTTTCTCGTTCACACACCAAAGCATCCCTAGTCCTCATCCATGAGCACCTTTGCGCAAGATGAGATCTGATCTTTCCCACGGATCGTTCGACATAAACATGTCTTCACGTGGCATTTGCTGTGGCATAGTTTATGTCTTTCTTGATTTTTTAAGGGTTTAAAGGTCAGTACACTGTTAACCAGCCTCTGTATGCGTAATGTGTGCACATGTAACACTTCTGAATGTGGAGTTAAAGACTGTAGATGCATTTTGTGTTGGCTCCGTGCCTTTGGGTATTAGTACCACTAACAGCAGCCCTCTCTATGCCCCCCACCCCATCCCCCTTCCTTCCACAATTTTCCCCTCCGGCTCTCCATCCCTACACCCCTTGTGGACAGCATATGCGAGAGGCTGCGGAGCGGAGGCAGCAGCTAGAGTTGGAGCATGAGCAGGCCTTGGCTGTACTCAATGCAAAGCAGCAGGAGATTGACATTCTCCAGAAGGTAAGCGAACTCCAAGCACCAGTGGGGATGGGCTTTTGTGTTTGCCCGGCTTTTGGCGTGTGTCATGGGTGAAAGAGCTTTTTGTTGAACACCCGTGCGAAACATACAGCACAACAAAGGTGAAAGTCAACAGAAACGAAACAGAAGTTAAGGAGTGCATGATTTTCTCTACGCTTTTTCTAGTTTCGCACGAGCGTCTCCGTCGCATCCCCGTCCTGCAGCTGTTTATCAATCCCAGAGCGTTTCTGGAGCACTCTTGTTTGTCACAAGCGAGCAAATCAGACTTTTAGAATCCAAAGTAGACACGACACTTTTTAGAGGCACACTTTAATAAAGGGGGAAAAAAAGGCTCGCGCTGGCCATTTGATGGTTGTCCTTCCTCCACTGTGCACTGAAGCTGACTGTAATGTGAAAGCAACGGCTGAGATTACTGATAGTGTGAACATGATAGGAATTGTCACCAATGCCTTCTCTGGCAACACTGTGAGCACCCTCGTGTTGCTGTTGCTGCAGTGTTCTGACTTCACAGTCAGCCCTTCACAGGCAGTCGTTCTCAGCTTTTTTCTCTCATTAACAGAAGCTCATTACTGCCTTATCTTCCTGCAGACACTCACTGCTCTCTGTGTTCTAAATTAATTGCCTGCAAAGTAGATTTATGAAATGGTAAAGCCCCGCAGATGCTCTCGTATTTATGTGGAACGCTTTATTATTTTTTTTCTCAACAGATGTTTCTCGTTTTCATAAGAAAAATGATGCGTACGATGCAGTGTTTCCGTATACTCCTTGTCTTTCAGAATGTAAACTCCCATTTTTCTGGAGCGCACTAGCATAAAAAATCAGATCATAAATCTACACCTTTTGATGTAGCCCAAAAACAACTATTCAAACAAACACCCTGGCAAGATGTTCACTGTCTGAAACGGCCATTTACGAATCGTGTAACGAAAAGAAAAACAGCCACAGCAAGAGTAAACGTTGCAGTATTTTTTAACTACGGATACATGGGCAGGCTCAAACTTAGGTTTTTTGCCCATAGATGATGCAGGAAGTCGTCTTCTCTTAAAAATGGCTGTGCCCCAACCACAATCAGCAGTTCCTCTTAGCTTTGCAAAAATGTACAGCTGTGTACTCTGCTTTGCTCCTGTGTTGTTGACAACACAGGAGCATTTATGTCACTTTCACCTCTGTAGCTGATGTTATATCTGAAGGAGGAGCCTTACTATGATTTCTGTGTTGAGGGAAACCATAATAGAAGCAATAAAATCATGTGTGCATCTAACCCCTGGGCTGGTAGTTAGAGACTCTTGTGCAGGTGCTCTTCAGCTTGCAGTTGCTTGATTATATTCAGTTTCTTGCACGCATGTAATGCTTTCATGTTGCACAGCTCTCCGAATGATAAATGACAAACATGCTTAACAAAACATAAAACCGGAGAGGCGAAAATGGTTTGAGAAAAGACGCGATATTCTTTAAGCATTCGGCGATATCTTATCGAATCAAGCCACTGCTGGCAAACGTGAGTGTGGACGGGGGTCCGCGCCGTCTTTTCAACCATTTTCACCTCGCGCACCAATGAATGCCTTTGAGAGATGCTCTTTGTGAGGATCTTTCGTCGGTGTTTTAAACAGAAACTAAAGCACAGCATAAACTGCAATGTAAGTGAACTGCACCTTGTGTTTCTCAGGCTCAGGTTGAGGCTAAAAAGGAACATGAGGGCGCTGTCCATCTGTTAGAGGTGAGCGTCTGGACTCTGGGGGTCTTGGGGGCTTTGCTGTGTGTTTTTGTGTATGCTGCTCGAGCGTTTCCTGCTTTCCGTGACCTCACTTCCTGAATTTTTTTTTTTTTTGTTTCTTTTGTTTCTTTAATAAAGTCTTATTGTTTTAAAACTATCTTGGCCAAAGTATACTGCTTTTTTTCACAGTATCTTTAAAATGACTTTTGGTATAGAGAGTTGCTTTTGGGGTAAATGAACCATAAAGCACGCAAAAATCTATATTTAGTCTTTGTATTGGCATTGTAATACGGCGATATGTATGCGTGTGTGTTGAAAAGATTGTGATTTTAGAGATGTGTATGAGTGATCACATGTGTGTAATTGTGCTTTATTTCTTTCTTACATCTCTTGTCATTGTATGGATGTGTGTTTATGCTTATACAGAACCACTTGGACAGCATGCAGGTATTTCAGAATTGCTTTTATTTATTTACTTGATATATATAAGTATATATATTTTACGCCTTTGCCATTAGCGGGATATACAGCAGCCTGGTATGTAGTTTGACCCATGGGGCCAAGTAACACCACATTGTGAATTAAGATCAACATTTATCTGGCTAAAGAGATAACATTAAAAAAATGCAGTTATGAGCTGATTTAACTTGCGGTCATGCCTTTTGGCTTTTCAGTACAATTTTTCACATCGATCTTTTCATACAGCCCTTTCAGCTCGTTTCACAAGGCAAGACTCACGAGTGGACTCTTTGAAAGGGTGAAACATGACTAATAGATAACACGGAGGTCTTTCTGGCCTGATCATAAAGAAACATTGATAAAAGAATCAGAAAACCAAGTAACAAAATACACTTTAATTCAATAGAAATCACTTGTATCGACATGTATTTGCATCAGATATGTTAAAATTCTATTTACATGTGAGCAAACAAAACTCTCAGGCTAAAATAAGTAAGTTTTTCCAAAGTATAATATTCTCTCTTCATTATAATATGTAGTAGCTTAAAAAGAACAAACTGCATTTCTAGTATAGGATACAGTACCAGACGGTGATGAATGTGATCCTTTTTCCTTTGTAGCATTGCATGTGTGTTTATGCAGCATGTGTTTTAAAAACCATCTACTTGCCATACAACTAACTGTATGATGCTGCTCAAACTAGTGTCTCCTAATTTACTAATTCTGTTTCATAAATGCAGGAATATATTTGTCGTCAGTCTGCCAGCAGCATGTTATATCCAGCAGCAACCTGCCTGCATGAAACGCTGTTTTAACAGAAATACTGATGCGGCGGGCATCACTGTGTTTTTGGGCGGCGCTGTATAATTCCACGGTCGCTTCAGTATCTTCCAGAGCCTCTCAGACTGCGCTCGGTTTCGGACCGAGAAGTGATTGCTAATGCATTGCATCATTTTACGTGGGAAACCATGCTGCAGCACCTGGAATTTTCTATTGAACCTGCCCAAGCGGTCATGTTCAGTTTGTCAGTGTTAGTCTGTGCAATAATGTTTCCTGCTCTCAACATGTACGGATGATGTTATGCAAAATTTTTGTTATTGTTGAAATCTTACAGAAAGACCAGTACCAACAGCAAGCAGACCTCCGTGCCTTGTGTGTGGGTCTCATCTCAAATCCAGTCATATCCAGTGGTGACGCAATTGCAATGTTGTGTTGCACTCATCTTAAATACACAGCACAATGATAATCCCAGTAAATACAATTATGATTTCATTTATTAAGGGAAAAAAGTTATCCAAACTTAGCAGTTCCTGTGTGAAAAAAGTAATTGTGTCCTAAATCTAATAACTGGTTGTGAACTGCAATCAAGCTTTTTGTGACGACTGGCAGTGAATCTTTCGCTGTGGAGGAATTTTGACCCACTCTTCTTCTCATAATTGTTTTAATTCAGACACGTTGGAGGGTTGTGAAGCATCATCAGCATGTTTAAGGTCATGCCAAAGGAACTCAGTCTGAATCTTAACTCATTTTGCTTTTTGTTTTGTGTTTTTGAGCCATTCAGAGTTGGACTTGCCGATCTTTTTGGACCGCTGTCCGGTTGCACAATCCAAATGTTCTTGAGCTTCAGGTCATGAAGTGATGAATGGATGTTCTCCTTCAGGATTTTCTCTAAAACCAGCCACACATGATCACTCTGCCACCACCATGTTTGTGGAATGCTGTGTTGCTTTCACACTAGGAAAAAAAGAAAAAAAACCTACCAAAAAGTTCAGCTTTTGTGTCATCAGTCCACAGAATATTTCCCAAAAGCGGTCATCAAAACGTCTTTCAGCAAATGTGAGACAAGCCTTTGTGTCAGTGGTGGATTTCTCGTTGGACTCTCTCATGGGTGCCATTTTTGCCCACTCTCTTTCTTATTGTTGATTCATGAACTCTGACCTTAACTGTGAGGCCTGCAGTCTTTTAGATGTCCTTCTGGGTTTTTTGTGACCACTATCAATGCACTTCTGGAGTCATTTTGATAAATTCACCACTATTCAAGCCATATCTCCTCCATTTGGAGATAATAGCATTTACTGTGGTTCACTGTCTTTGTAACCATTTCCAGACCGATAGATGTCAACTTTGTTTCTCGGCTGTTTTTTCAGATTGACGTTTTGAGCTCTTTGAGCCTATTTCACTTTTTCAGACAAGCTGTATTTAAGTGATTTCTTGTTTCAGCAGGTCTGGCAGTAATCAGACCTAAGCTAAAATCAGCGTTCCAAATAAATGTGGTTAATCAAAGTTTATTCATGATTTAACAAGAGGGGAAATTGCTTTGTTCACGCAGGGCCAGGTAGGTTTGGATAGCTTTTTTTCCCTTGATAAATCAAAATCATCATTTTAAAAACTGCATTTTGTATTCACTGGCGTCATCTTTAGTATTAGATTTAATATTGAAATTTGTTTTATGATCTGAAAAAATGTAAGGCAAGGCAAGTTTATTTGTATAGCACAATTCAACAACAAGGTGATTCAAAGTGCTTTACAGAGACATTAGAAACAAGAACAAATAAAAAGCATGATTTAAAATTGATTAAAACAAGCAAATAACCTAACTAACTAATTAACTAACAAACAAACAAACAAACAACAGTATATAAAATCAAAACAGATAAAATCAGAACAGTAGATAAAATCAGTAGTTAAATGTAAGTTTTGAAATTTAAGCTTAAAGTGTGGATTTGGTGCTTTATTCAAATGCAGCTGAGAACAGGTGAGTCTTCAACCTGGATTTAAATAAACTGAGTGTTTCAGCTGATCTGAGGCTTTCTGGGAGTTTGTTCCAGATATAAGGAGCATAAAAGCTGAATGCAGCTTCTCCGTGTCTGGTTCTGACTCTGGGAACTGATAAAAGACCGGATCCAGATGACCTGAGGGATCTGGATGGTTCATACTGGGTCAGGAGGTCATTGATGTATTTTGGTCCTAAACCATTCAGAGCTTTATAGGCCAGCATCAGAACTTTAAAGTCTATCCTCTGACGGACAGGCAGCCAGTGTAAGGACCTCAGAGCTGGACTGATGTGGTCCACTTTTTTGGTCTTAAGTGTGACAAATATACAAAAAAGGGCTATTCTGCATTTCCAGCAGAGATTACGCAAACTGAAGTAAATACCGGTAGTGCATTTTATGGTGGCTATTCTCATCTTCGGATAAATACAGACCCAGTTAATAGTAGAGCACCAGTGCATACTCCCTGGATGGTGTGGAGTGTGTGGGATAGACTTAAAATAAACTGCACTACTCATGCTCATCACAGTTTGAGAAACACGTTGCCCTCTGCTGCAGTGTGCTTTCAACACTGTTTGCCTCAATTCGCTTAATGCTTTCTGTTTTTGGTCTTTTTAAGGTCTTACACGGCAATAACAAAAACATATAATATCATCGACCTCATCCTTTAAGACAGTTTGGGTATGCTTTGAAATAAGTTTTATTTGGAGTACTGTTATTATGAACTGTAGGATAGTTGTGCATGAGATTTGTATAATGTACCGTCAGTAGTGGTCAAGAAGTCATTTCAAGGTTTCTTTTCTTTGTAATGACTGATCAGTGTTATTAGTCCTACAGTAAATGTCTGTTTTCTTGTTCACATATAGCGTGAACTCTTTTTGTGTCTTTATCATTATTTTTTATTTTTATTTTCTTTGTCTCCATTCCATCTTTCTCCCTTTCCCATCCTTTTTTCTCTCCTCCTCTGTCTCTCGCTTCTGTCTCAATGTGTCTCCTCCCTCCCCGCCATCAGGCCAAAGTCCGCGAGCTGGAGGAGAAATGTCGGACTCAGAGTGAGCAGTTCAACCTCCTGTCTAAAGAGCTGGAGAAGTTTCGGCTCCAGGCTGGGAAGTTTGATATCCTCAGCACTGAACCCTTAACTGTGTGTGAATCTCCTGGGTCTCCGAACAAATCCCTGTCACAGCTCCTTAATGGACTGGCTGCCCCCACAGAGAAAGGTAAAGGCCATTTGTTAGCATTAAAGCTCTGCTTTCAGCAGATAAAGGTTACGCCGGTACTGTAGATAGAATAGAATAGAATTCAACTTTATTGTCATTGCACATGCACAGGTACAGGGCAACGAAATGCAGATCACCTGTATTCAAGTGTACAGTTAATTAAGATGTATCATTCCAGTCTTATAGGAACTATTAGTAGTAGTAGTTTTTATGACTTCCCTCATAAAAAGTCAAATTAACTAAACGTTTAGAAATATTAAGTCAAAGACAGCTGTGTCACCTGTAATCTGTTTAAATGGCCTCTAGTATGTGAAACTTTTTAAATCAATGCATAAGTTGCTCACTAATTACAGCACAACGTGTTGTTTAGGTTGTTGTTGCTATGTAATTTTACACATTTACAAAATAAAGTTATGTGCTATTTTAAAACTTACATTTAAAGGGCTCAAAGACAAAAGTAAAGTAACGCGTGGTGGGTGAAGAACAGGTGGGATAGCAAAGTGGCTGGGTTACTAAGGAGGGCAGCACAGGTGCTCAGCAGACAGGAAGGAGTGCCGGTGAAGGCGGGATCTATTTGTGGGAAAGGACAGAATCCCTCTCTGTGGTGGAGGATACCACCTTGAAAGGTGGGGAAACTGAGTAAGTTCAGGGAATGATGCAGGACACTCAAGGGGGCTGAATCTTGGTACTCCAGCAGACCAGTTTTCCTCAGGGTGGGAGTTAATAGATATCATCTATCCTCCCACTGTAGCCACTGGGAGCCAGCAAGTAGAATGACTCAGGAACTGGTTGTAGGTCATCAGTGCTGTTTAGGCTTTTGGGCAGGTGTGGCGTAAGTCGATTCAGGAGTTGCAGGTGGAGTAAAAATATCTTTTTACTTTAGTCGAGCCGGGAGTTTAATTTATTGTCTGAGTATCAATCAAGTCTCTGTACTGGCCATTAAGACTTTAGCCGAGTTTGGCTGGAAAAGTGCAGCTGACTCTGGGACAGTCTTAGTAATTGGTTATGTGTCAGCTGACTCAGACTCAGGAATAGTTGCCTGACACAGAAACAGTCCAAACTTTAGCGAGTGACTCAAGGAGCAACACCACTCTCAGGAACAGGCTGAGAAACAGGAGCAGTTGATTCAGGACCTGGCTTGACCTCACCCAGGATAAGGACAGACACTGGCAGGCACACTGTGCAACAGTGCCTGTGATGTAACAGCGAGCCGAGCAGTGGAGATGCATGATGTCAGCGCTGACTGCATTTCATTCTGGATGTCACTTTCCTTCGTCACCCCTCAAAATCAGTATCTATCGGGCCACTTTTATTCAGTTTGTCCTAAATTCAGGTTATCCACACAGAGATCACAGAACACATGGATGCTGTTAGGTTGAAGAACTAAGAATAAGTCAAATCAAACCAAAAGGAAGAAGATAGCAACAGCAGAGTTCAGGCAGAAACAAGCACACAGTCCACAGATTAATGATATAAAGTGATCCAAAAAAACTAGGAGCCAGGATGGAACAGCCGGGGAACACAGAGTACACGCAGATGATCACACAGACAACAAGGAGAAGCACAGGACTATAAATACAGACAGAGCTAATTCAGTAATTGATGAAAAAAGGTGAATGAGATTCACCAAAGAAGTGATGGACAAATAAAACCAAAGCAAACAAGTACTCTGATAGAACCACATCAATCATCCTGCTTAACAAAAATTTCATGAAATCAAATTGAATTAAATGGCAGAACCTTTTTAAAGGACAGCATGCAATCAAATACAAGATGAAAATTCTGACTTTGATATTAGTTCTGTTATATTGTGATGTGTGGAGCTACGTTGCTTTTGTTCCACAGGCAATGAGGCCCCAACAAGCAGATCTTTGATATCGGAGTTCATCCGACCACTCCAAGTCAGCGGAGACAAGCCCGAGCTCCTCTCTGTCAAGCCAACATTCCTCACTCGCGGTCGAGCCAGCAGTCCAGCGCGGGCTTTACTCTCTGAGGTATATTATAGTGTCCATTTGTACTCTATCTTTTTACACGTCCGAAATCAGATCGATTCGATACATCTCAAACAAATGGAATCTAATAAACTGTGGAAAGACGGTCTAAAAATCCCAAACGACACCGTTGAGACACAACGTGGGAGAATTCCCAATAATTTCAATCGTTTGCTCCACGTATTTACCCAAAAGCATTTCTGTTGTCACTCAGGTCAGTGGAGCTCTAATAGTTTCTGTGAAAAAGCTTTTTATT
The DNA here is from genome assembly GCF_963969265.1 of Rhamphochromis sp. 'chilingali'. Taxonomy (NCBI): domain Eukaryota; kingdom Metazoa; phylum Chordata; class Actinopteri; order Cichliformes; family Cichlidae; genus Rhamphochromis; species Rhamphochromis sp. 'chilingali'. The sequence goes on from NC_137937.1 coordinate 12,450,760, forward strand.
ATAATTTTTTTTTAAGATGAACTCACCAGTATTAGATCCATTCCCTCGCTCATGCCTCTGTGATCCCTTACGTAGACGGCACATTTGGGAAAATGCTGATTCATTTTAATCTAAATAATGTCTTTGGGCTGAACACGAGAAAATCCACACAGCGGGAATCCAGGAGGCTTCTCGGTGTTACTCATGCAGATTATTTGGGATTGATCAAATATATTTAGTTGACACAAGCTAAAACATTGAACCAAAGGGAACGTGCAAACATTAAGAAGCATTCGATGTTGAAACTGTGAAAATCTGTGAATGCTTCCTTCTCCAGATGGACAAAGATCTCAGCTCCACCACCAGATCCAAACCACGGTTCACAGGGAAGGTCCGTCTGTGTGTTGCTCGCTACAGGTATGCACACAAAACACACAATTACTTTTTCAACCACTGCTGTATTTGTAAAATAAATAAATGGAAAAAAAGTTTGATCCTCATGAGTTTATCATTTCAAACCTACAGGGCTTTGTGCTTACGTTACACCCCTACCCCTAAACCAAAGTGAAATCATTGTGATCATTTAAAACAGAGGTGGTGGAAAATCTCTCGCACTGAACTGAAAATCTTGCTCTGTTATTTGCTTTCTCTCGCAAGCGCTGTGGTCTTAAATGTGACTCAGTGTTTCTGCTGCTAAAGAAAATAACCTGTCAGCATAGAAAATAATTGGAATCCTCAAGCACACAGATTTGTGAAACAGGGCCAAAGCTTTCAACCCACACTCTCTTCAACCCTCTCATATTTGCAAACAGCCAAATATAATAGAACAGAAAAAAAACTTTGTATTTTCAAAGCAGCGCTCGGCAAATCGTTTTCCTCGACATACATATTATGTTTGTGGTGTTTGATATAAAACAAACCCAAATGGAGAATAATTGCAACAAAAAAGTGTGCACTTTGGAAGCTAATTAATTTGTTTTCTTTTTACTGTAGTTACAATCCTTATGATGGACCCAATGAGCATCCTGAGGCAGAGCTCCCCCTGGTGGCTGGGAAGTACCTTTACATTTACGGAACAATGGACGAGGATGGCTTTTATGAAGGTCAGGCCTTTTTTTAAAAAGGTGTTTTTTTGGTTTTTTTTATCACATCTTGCACTTTACCACGTGACCAAAGTACCAGCTGCATCCTTATTGTGTCCTCAGGAGAGCTGCTGGATGGACAGAGAGGACTCGTCCCATCCAATTTTGTAGATTTTATCCAAGATGAGGAGGCGCCCTCTGTCCAGCACAGGGACATATTAACTAAAGAACCTGGCTACCTCAACCACAGTAGCCTGAGGCCTCAAAGACCTGGGGTCGGCACAGGAACAGGCATAAGCAGCCTGCTGTCTGACAGTAAATTAGACTGTCTAAGCACCAGCAGCTTGGGCATGGACCTCCTGGGCTCCTCCACCAATGGCACGGGAACCTTGGATGTCAGCATTGACGAGGTCGGTGAAGACATTGTGCCTTATCCCCGCCGCATCAACCTGATTAAGCAACTGGCCAAAAGTGTGATTATTGGCTGGGATCCTCCGGTGTTCCCACCGGGCTGGGGCTCCATTAGTGGCTACAATGTCTTGGTGGATAAGGAGGTTCGTATGAGTGTCCCCTACGGGGGCAGGACAAAGTCTCTTATTGAAAAGCTCAATCTGGCCACACACACCTACCGCATCTCAGTGCAGAGCATCACTGACAGGGGCCCGTCAGACGAACTTCGGTGCACTCTTCTCGTGGGTAAGGACGTGGTGGTGGCACCTTACTACCTGCGGGTGGACAGCATCACGCAGGCCTCTGCTGAGCTGTCTTGGATGCCCAGCAACAGCAACTACAGTCACACCATCTTCCTCAACGGTGCAGAGTATGACATGGTCAAGGCAGGGGGCTATAAGTACAAGTTTTTCAACTTGAAGCCGATGACAGTTTACAAGGTGAAGGTTGTCGCACAGCCACATCAGGTGCCTTGGCAGCTTCCAGTGGATCAAAGGGAAAAGAGGGAAATCTCTGTGGAGTTCTGCACTCAGCCTGCAGGTCAGTCCTTAAAACGTAAGTCACCCCAGTGCAGAAATAATTGGTTTTGTGAATCACAGCAGTGGAGGAATTTTCCTTTGCATGGTGCATGGTTGCATGGCCGTGGCTAGAAATGCTCGGATATTTGTAGCCATGGTAGCATGACTAGAGATATCAATGTTAGTCTCTTGGTTGGTTGGTTGGTTGGTTGGTTGGTTGGTTGATCAGTCCATCTTACTGAAGTAAAGCCTCACAAAATCCTTGGTGGTGTGGCTTAAGACACATAATACTACTACTACTGCTGAAGGTTTGTGTTGTGCTTAAAATACATTTTGCCTTGGCTTGTCTATCTTTTTTTTCTTTTTTCCCCACTTGGGGGCAGTATAAAGTTGTTGAGGTGAATGTTGAATGTTTACACATCCAACAGACTCAGCAAAGTCTGAGAAAAATATGTAACAACATGCTTCCCTTCCTATATCTCACTTAGTCCTTAACCTTATCTGCTGTTTGGTGCCGATACAAACTGCAAACAGCTGCCTGCTGCATGCGAAAATAAGGTTAATCAGACACTCGGTCTGAAGCAAAGTCTTGTTGTTTGCAAATGCACCAAGGCAGGTACAAAATGCTTTGGATAAAAGGCTAACACGGCCTTCTTTTTATCCCAGTCTGAACGGTGCTCTTATAGACTTTGTTCTGCATAAAAAGCTTTGATTTCACAATAAATAAAAGCCTGAAAAATTTCCATCTGAGGTACCAGTCATCGTGTTTAATCGGGCACACGCATCAAGGTCATTACACTTACAAACATTTTAGTCATTTAGATTCTTCCCCAGCTACCTTTATATTGCCCTCGAGGATCTGTGTGTGTGCTTTTGTGATAAGACGTAAAGGGTAGAAACACGAACAAACAAGAAAAAAGACGTTCCGATAAAGCTGTAATGTGAAAACCCACTTAAGAAGTATTCTGAAAACAAGGGTGTAAATATTAAGCATGCATCTCTGGGATTTCTTCTCCCAGGAGGCTCTTTGTTGCTTGACTGTTGCCAGTGTTAACTTGGGTCTCACGGCCCTGCTGTCAAGCGAGAAAAGCCATGGACAGGTAAAACTAGTCAGCCCGTTGTTGCCTATAGATTGAATATGGTTCATATTATTGCTTTTTATATGCACTCGGAGGGATGTTTAATGTGTGACACCTTCCATTTACCATGGAAGGAGACACTTCCAATTATTATGGCAGTCACTGAGAAAAGTGGAGCCAAACGGGAGATGACAGAGAGTTATGACGTCAAGAAGTGAAAAAAGAGAGAGAGAAAGGGGGGAAAGACGGAGATCGAGGCTGAAGTTTGAATTGACATTTTGTGTTGGCAGCTGACGAGCCCGCATGCTGAGAGTTCATTAAACGATCCATCTATTGAATATGTTAATTAGAGGCGTCTAAAATTGTCTGAATAGTGGAGGCAGACAGCCGCTGTCAGTGACGACGGCAGTATCTGGAAGTGCTATATTAGGCTTCTGCACTCAGCGTGTGTTCTTCAAACAAGTTGCTTCATTAGTGCTTAGTGATGCATTTTTAATATTAGTCGCACAGAGCGGCTACCAGTTCGCTCCCTGGAAATCAGCGCCTGCCGTTTGTGTCCACTACTAATGAAAGTGGCTCCACTGAGATATTCATTTAAACACTCGTTTCGGCTCTCGGAGGAGAGCGCGTTGTTTGTGACGGGGGCCGTTTAAAAATGACAAGAGGAAATGAAATCTCCAAACAGCTACTGCTGCTATTCAGAGACTGCGTTTTTTCCCAACAGTCAGTCTTAGAAATGTGATTAAGATTGCTCTGATGTAGATTCCCGGACGCTCGCGCAGCTGCACGTCACGGCTCGGAGATTCTGCTGACTGACTGTGACTCCCTCTTGCTCGCTGTGTGGCTGCAGGTGAATGGCGGCGCTGCACAGATGGGCATGTTGTTTAGTATGCATGCAGGATGGACAGATTGAGAAAATAGCAAACTGGGGTTTTTTTGAGGCTCGGAAGAATATTGTCAGCAAGAGCATGATATTGCTATACATATAGCCAATGTTGGCAGACTTGGATTTTTCAACCAGTGCCCCGACATAAACCTGTTTATAGATAGAAAGAAAAATCATCCTACTGGTAAATACTGCTATTCAGCCGTTCCCGACTGATGTTATCATATGATATACCAGCTATTCATCTTAGTGAAATAGGTTTTAAATTCGAGACGTGTACTACAAATCCTCCAGATTGAGAACATGCTTATTCCATCCCACAGTGAAGTGGATATTGAACGCCAGCGGTCCACAGTACAAAGGTCAGCTCATTCTTTTTTGATAAAACAGGCAGGGATGGCAGGAACAGGCAGTCTGTCTTTATTTCCTCTCTCCTTGTCTGATAAATGTGCACTGTCCTCCGCAGGCCCCCCTCTCCCTCCCCAGGAGGTGCAGGTCCAGTGTGGTCAAACACCCGGGTTCCTGCAGGTGAGATGGAAGCCGCCGCCCCTGACGCCTTCAGGAACCTCCAACGGAGCCAGTGTGATAGGCTACGCCGTGTGCACAAAGGGACAAAAGGTAACAAACAAAAAATTATTATTATTATTTTTTTTAGTCTTACACTGCAGATCTTAAAATGGGTAGCCTCTGCCTTCCTGAGTTGTAACTTCTCAGTAGCACTCTATTGCCATCTCCTGGAGAAAGTCTTTAATGTTCATATGCAGCCCGAGGCATGAGAAATAAACAGGTTTGCCCTGGGTCCCTTTTTCTACAGGCTATTTTTGTTATGCACACGTATGTATCCAGTAACTACATTTTTATCTTATTTTGAACTAAATGCCAGATATATGCTTTATTTATTAAGTATTTGGACGTTCCCTGAGAGGTGTGAAGTGAGTGTGAAGTATAAAAATGGTGCTGTGGCTGTAAGGCTTCAAATCTGCCTGTAGTGAGTTTTTAAATTATGGTAACTGTCTCGTAGAACTTTTACGACAGCCAAGATGTAAAAGCTACAAATGCATATTGATATATGTATGTTTGTATGAGGACATTCTGAATTGCCCTTTGGTAAAGACTCTGGTTTCTTTGTAAATGCAGATAGCAGAGGTCTTGTACCCCACAGCAGACTATGTGACTGTGGACTTAACCAGGATTCAGGGTCTGGAGGCGAGGGAAGTCATTGTAAGGACGTTATCAACACAAGGAGAGTCCCAGGACTCGCCTGTGGCCATCATACCGCACAATCTCTTGGGCTCTCCACGCCTTTCCCACAGAACCACTGCACCTTCCCATCCCACACCCCACCCAGTTCACTCACAAACCCACCCTCCTTATCCATCGACGTACCCCCCGAACCACCCTCAGCCCCAGGTGCAGCCTCTGCCTCGACCCCAGCCCCACACGCTGCCCCACGCACAGCCTCACTCGCAGCCCATCCGCCCCCCTCCTCCCTATCCACAGCCTCATTTTCACCGCAACTCCATGCCCAAATCCAAACCATTAGTAAGTGCCAGAGAGCCAGAAACCAAAGAGCATGAGGTGGGCCTGCGGCCAGCCCAGCCCTGGGAACGCTCCCCGTCTCCGCTGCCTCCCATGCGAGGTCCCAACCTGGAGCCACCGCCCTTCCAGCCACAGCGATCTCCCTCTCCACAGAGGATCCTGCCGCAGCCTCAGGGAGTCCCCATCCCCAACACCATCGCCAAGGCCATGGCCAGGGAAGCTGCCCAGAGAGTGTTTGCTGAGGGTAACCGGGTGTGTGAGGATTTCACTCTTAAACCTTTTCACAGCTTGTGATGAGAGAGCTCTCAGCCAAAAAGCTAATGGTAATATCTTTTAGGCTGCTTTGTAAACAAGCAGTGCTTTGGAGAAAATCATTAGATTTGTGAAAATATAGTAAGATAGTTAGCAACTTGTTTGTCTTTCTCATCCTCTCGGTTATTCTTCTCTCCTTTTTCCATCTAAAAGTTTGACTTTTCCCCTGTCAGGTCGAGAAAAGGAATATCTTCAGTGAGCGAGGTAATGCTTTGCATCCTGTCAACTCTGATGAGGAGGAGGATGGCTACGACTCGCCTCATGCCAGGAGGAGAGGCGCCTCAGTGGATGAATTCCTCAGAGGCTCCGAGTTAGGCAGACAGGTACTTTACAGAAAACACAAGCTGTGCTCAGCGTGTCAGGAGAATCGGTTTGCTGGATCAAATCAAATCAGTCTGAAATCAAACCGAGTCCCATCTTAATGTGTGTATTATAATATGTACTGTAGGCTTATAATTTGGACACTTTATAAGATACATCTTGCATTCAGAACTTCCTTAACTCTTAAAGGGACAGATTCAGCAGGTTTCAGGTTGACAGCATCACACAGTTGCTGAAAATAAAGGACCTGAATTCAGAGCTTTTATTACTTACCATCGCTCTTCAGCTTGCTTTCTCTCATTCATTTCCCTTAGCACCATCATCACCACTACAGCCACAGTGAGGAGTACTACACAGAGAGCAGCCGAGGATCTGACCTGTCTGACATCCTGGAGGAGGACGAGGAGGATCTTTACTCTGAGATGCAGCTGGAGGAAGGCCGCAGACGCAGCATCAACTCTCACAACACTCTCAAGGTACATATTTACCTGCACGCCTTCACTCTACAGTGGCCTGGAGGGAGGACACAGGAAGGTGGGGAGAAATAAAGATATAGGGAAGAAGGGCTCTGCCACCTCTGGAGATACCTGCTATCTTTCACAAGCTCTACAACCAGGCCCGTCGTGGCTTTGCCTGGCTAATCTCCCGTGCCTGTTAGCTGCGTTAGCCGAATCAGCCTCCCTACTCTCCCCACCCTACCTGCTCCTCCACCCCTGCCCCTCGAGCTCTGCTTTATTCTTCCCAGGCTGATCATATGGCTGTGTATACATAAGCTGTACAAGATGCATGTGAGAAGGAAAGGGTGTAAACAAATCCCCCCCCCCCCCCCCCCCAAAAAAAAAAATACAGTGTTTTCTTTTACCATTTGCATTGCATTTGGATGCTCGATTTACTGTACCAGACTAGTTTTACAAGTGTTGAAAGTCAAAATGTTAAGACTGTGAACTTGAAATGCAACTATTAATATACTGTACTGTATCAAAGGGTCATGGCATATCAAGTGCACATGGGAATCTCATTTAAGTGAGTACTTAAATGGAAATATCCACTTTTGTTTATGTCTGTCATGTCCTAATGTTTAATTTGAATGTTATTGTTAACATTGTCGGCACATGATCCCGTCTTCATTTGGTCTGTCAGCGGGGATGTGTGGAAGACAACTTGATATCATGAAAGAAAAGCATTATTATAAGAGCGAGAGCTACCTGTACTGTATTGGCTGATCTTTTCTTTGTATTATAGCAGAAAATCACTACAGGTTCGGTTAGCATACCACTGATTTTGTCCAGTAAAACCTGTAGATCAATGAGGTGTTAATGAGGGGTATATACTGGTGTATTAACTCTGTCTGTGCGCCAGTTCTTCATCTCCTTTTTGTCATCACATCTATGTGTAAATCTCTGCTGCACATTTTTTATTCTCTTTAAACATTTAGATGTTGTAAAGCGATGTGAATACGCAGGAGGAGTGCGTCCACTCAGCTTGGCATTGTTCTTTTGTTTTCTTCTCATTTTTTGCTTTTTAAAAACTTCATCTGCTCATTTCATCCTTATAAATGTTCCCACCGCCCTCACCTGTAACACTCACAGCGTCCAGTACTTTCATTCGTTTAAATGTTTTCCATGTGTAAACTCTGTGTCCACTTTTTACGATTTAACGCTCCATCTTAAAGCTGTGACAGATTCCTGTTCAGAGCATGCCATTTCCTCCTCACGGAATGAGACTGCATGTCTTACCACATAGCCACAAATAACTAATTCTGTCTTTATTTTGTCTTTCCCCCCCATTTGTTCTATTCACACACTGTGTTGTTTCCTGCCTGTTCTAAAACCTTCGAAAAACTTTACAAACCCCCCCCCCTCCCTCGCAAAAATATAAACTGAACCGTTTACTTGAACTGAACTGTGAAATTGTGGGATGTTGAACCCCCCTCCTACCCCCAACCTCGGTCGCGACTGAAGGCATATTACAAGCGTCAGGACTTAGCTGAGGAAAGAGACTGCTGGGACCTCCAGAGGGAGGTGGTGAAGCAGAAGTCGCTCCGCAGCAAGCGTCTCCACAGCATCCCCGAGGTGGCCGAGGAAGAGTCGGACAGCGTGGACAGCATGGGTCAGCGTCTGTCCTTCGAAGACGGGGGGCGACCGGGGACGCCGCACACTCAGCGGAGGATGTACCCCCAAGACGCTCACGTGCGCAACCATCTCACCCCCAGCAAGAGCACCCGCTTGCAACGCCAACGCTCTTCCCCTCGCTTCACCGACAGCCGGTACTGCTACAGCGCCGACGACCGCAGCTTGGGACGACCCAACCGCCAGAACACCAAGAGCCCTGACAGCGGTTTAGACTGCGGCAGTGAAGAAGAAGGCTCTCTAGGGCGGGGCCATCGAGGGTACTACGCTCACGGGAGCCCCATGCGAGGACCTGTGCGCATCATTCACTGTGAAGGCCCCGTAGAGAGGCGGGCGCTGGCCATGGGCCGGAAAAGGACTCTCACACGGCAGTGCAGCGTGGAGGAGGAGTTCTCCGATGTCCCAGTGATCGCGGCCAAGTCGGTACACACGGGTGATTTTAGGAACAGGGAGCACTTTGGGCCCGGTCGGGATGCTGGGCCGCGAAACTACTCCAGGGAAGGGGCCCTGAGCGAGGGCAGGCTGAACGAGCTGGACAGGGTCTATTACAGCCCCCACAGGGAGGCTAGGGCCCAGTCTTTGTCCAGGCTCAACCGGGACCAGGCGCTGGTGTGTGATTCAGACTTTCTGATGTACTTTCCATCAGCAAGCTGCAGCCATTCTGTTTTCTTAATGTTGTGTGTTTGTTTTTTTGTTTTTGTTTTCTTTTTAAGAGACCCCCCCTTTATTTCGTTTGACTTTCTGTTTTCCTCCATTCTTGACAGTTTATCACATGGTCATGGTTGGTCTCATTTGATGTTTTATTTTGTGTGAATTACTTTGCTTGTATTTCTAGTGTTCGGTGGATTTTATAAAGTAGAACTTTCAAATTACCTAAAGGCCATTTAACAAAGTTTTGACTTCTCATGTCTTTGAGGGGAAAGGCTCCATGTAAAGGAAAGTCTCTGTGCAGTGCATGGGGACATGCTGCTCCTCTGCTCTCCCCCGCCTGTGCCTTCTTCTCTCTGCCAGCTGCAGACTTCATACGTTGCTCTCCATGTCTCACCCTCTAGAGCTCCAGCCATCTTCTGCTTTCCATCACTTCACATACAAAAAAGGAGGCCAATTCAAGACTTTTAGCCTGTTGGGATTCATTTAAGCCTTCATCTCTGTCTTAAAATTCTTCTTCATCACGACTTTTCACGTCGTTTCAGCTGATGTGATCCGAAGCCACAGGCTAAAGGCGTTAGTATCTTTTGCTCATTTGACCGCAGCTTCCCAAAGCTCATACTCGTTCTCTTCCCACTCTCGCTCTCTCTGTTCTTTCACCATGATTTCTGTCTCTTTGTGCCATCATTTGCTTCCTTTTCTCATCAAGGTGCTGACATGCACAGAACAAAACAAAACAAACAAATGGTCTTTAGCTTAACATCTGACCTTTCCCGAACCCCTGTCCATCTTGTTGTGTTGGGGGTTGATTTGATTTACTTTTCTTTTGATGGTTTGATCGGTTTCTTTACCATTATTATTATTTTTTCTATTATTTTGCCTTCCTAAGGACAAATGGAAACCACATCATTTGCTCTTATGTTTTTGTTTTTAGTTGTTTTAACAGGATTGTGGGGTTTCTTTTTGAAATATTATTTTAAATGTTTACTTGCCTGCAGGTTGTAGGTGAATCGCGGTGCTGACTTCTTCTCTGTTGTTTTTCACTCCTAAGATCATTGGGAACTCGCCGTCACATGGAAGCGCCGATCGTCTGGACCATTCAGGGAGGAGGCCGGTTCACATCGGCACCCCTCCTCAGCGACGACCTATCCCATCCATTGGTTAGTGAGGTCACCACATGAGGATCTCCACCTGCAGGGCCACTGATGTTTGTGCTTGTGATTTATACCATGTCTTACCCATATGAGCCGAGCTGTACATCTCTCCCATAGAGCTTAAACAACCACGTAGACCCCCCGTGTTTTTTGTTTTGTTTTGTTTTTTTGTTTTGTTTTTTGAGGGGGGTGGTGGTGTTTGCACACCCTGTAGCTGTCCATCCTCATGAGCTGGATTTGCCAAATGTTCACATGCAGTTTTGCAGGAAAGTTCACCTCAGACACGCCCCCACTGTCCCTGTGTTTACCGTGGGTTAACATGTTTCCATTACCAAGCCAATCCGACCTCCTCGCAAACAGTGCAAGCATTGCTGTTTTACATCCAGTGACTCCAGAGTGAAAACCTGTTGCCTTGTGCACCCTAACCCCACCCACCCACCCCCACCTCAGGGTAACCTCATCATCCTACTGTCTCAGCATGAGTGAATGGGCCATGGGGTAGAGCAGAGTGTGTGTGAGGGGGGATCTCTGACCGTTGTGATTGGTGTCTTCTGTAGAGATCACCATGGACAGTAACAGTGAGGGGAGTGAGGGGAACCTCTCACCCGTCAAGGAGGATGTTTACTATGGCAGTGTAGCTCGGCGCAGGATATGGCGATCTATGTCCTCAGAGGATCAATATGGTATGTGGTACAGCTTCTCTCCAAGATGACAATTCACCTTGACCATGCCAGAAAAGCCCAAGCGCTGTTGTTTGAACACATGCAGTGATGTCGCGGTGGTCTTTGTTCTGTTCTGGACAGCTGCTTTGTTTGGTTTAGTTTAGCTTAGCTGAAAAAAGCTGACGGGGGAAGACAAGACTGGCCACTTTTTCCTGTTGCTGGAGAATGAAAATCCCTTCCCTGTATGTACTCCTAATGCCTTAAACCCCAAGAAACCCCAACCCACCTATCCTGTCTTCCCATCTACCTTCCATGTCCAGCCCACTCTCCAACCTGCTGCAACTTAGCAATGCCTTTTTTTTCCCCCTTCCCCTCCCACCTTATTCTTTCCTCGACCTCCTCTTTTCCCTCTCCCTGCCTTTATGAGACTGTAGCCCCTTTTGTACGTTTTTGCATGAGCTGTTTACAGTACAGTGAGAAAGACGGACACACTACTGGATGAATTATTGCATTCCTGCTTTGTCCGTATCACTCAGGTGCACATTCATTACTTCCGACTGTTGAAGCACATTTTACACCACCCAAATGGCATATTTCAGTTGCTAAGCGGGAAGTTGTTGCAATATTTCCGAGCCATTTTTTAGACTTATAATCTGCCATTGTAACATTTAACATGGTGATCCATGAGAAGCATGAGGAACTGATATCAGATTCATCCTTTCCCCCTCACTGTCCCTGATATCTATGCTGCCAGGAGCTGCTGGGGCATTTGATGTGTTATCACCCATGTGAACGTGCCTCCTTGCCCTTTTCCTCTGCACATTGTTTCCAGATCTGGCCTCAGAGCATGACATTACACCTGTGTTGTTGTGGGAACACCCTCCTCATTGTGTCTGAACTCATGAAAGCATGCATGCTAATCAGCCTCTGCGAGATAAGGCAGTGAAACAGCAATGAGCAACAGTGCAGTGTTACTTGTGTCCTCCTGGTGTGTATGGTTGTTCAGCTTCCCTTGCACCCTCCCAAAACTGCCTGACACGCATTTCCTGCCTGTGTTGTGTTGTTGTGTGACGTTTGGTAACTGACACGCCAGCAAGCAGAGATGTGTGAACAAAGAACCCCGGTGTGTTTCGATCGTTTCGTTGAAAAAAAAAAGGGCCTGGTTGTTTTCCAAGTTAATATTATAACCAAGGTAAAATTGTATTTATCGCATTAAACCCCTGGCTCCTTTTTCACACATGCATCTCATCGCCCGCTCCCCTGTCAGCTCTAACAAAGAGACATCTTCTGCTCTCATTGCCTCTACAGCCAACGTGGCTGTATAAGGCTGGTAGTAGCAGCAGAGGCCTCCTCTATGTTTCAGACGGCTATGGTGGGCGCAGGCACGGGCGGGGACGGCGCTCCCCGGATTACTACGAGGAGTCCGAGCCGGAGGAGATGACCCGTGTGTTTGTGGCTCTCTTTGACTATGACCCCCTGTCCATGTCTCCTAATCCCGACGCTGCTGATGAGGAGCTGCCGTTCAAGGAAGGCCAGATCATCAAGGTGGTAGACTGTCTCTTTAAATACGTGCATACCATACAGACATGGTGGGGCAGTATTATTGGCCGATATTAGTTATTGGCTAATCTATCAATATCAGCATTTATAACAGCTAATGAACGAAAATTAAAAAAATCAATGAAGAAATGGGAGAAACACCCTTCAGCCATATTTTGAGTGATGAAGTTGCATAGTTTGTCCACCAGAGGGCACTCCCTTTTGTAGGGCTGTTCGATATAACATAAAAACATCTATCGTTTCATTTTACACTATCGTTTGTTTCGTGGTGTCGCAAAATAAACTGTTTACAGCAACATCTTTTCATAGTTTTTATGGTCACTGTAGTGGCTATATTAATTTCTTAAAGTTCTCTCTTTCTCTTATATTTAATATAACCACACTACGGACGGACAAGCGACTGTTTTTATGCGTTGTCGTTAGCAACAACGACGGTAAAACCATCACGTGTCCGCTTGTTTATTTTCCACATAAACCTTTCACAATAAAGCTCAAGATCCTGTTGAGACTTTTCAAAATAAACTGAACCACGTGAAAGAGTATGCAGAGAGTTTACGGGTGAGAAGCAAAAAAGAGCCGTCAGGTGCTAAAACATAAACCTTAGACTCAAAAGTTACAACAGGCTTTTCCCCGCAGCATGCTGTGTAATAAATACTCACAATGAAAATGGTGGCCGTTACAACTTATGTCAAAAATTGTATAGTTTCATGCATCGGTTAAAACACTCGACTCCAGGTACACGACACCCAGCTGGAAACACTTCCAAGTCCAGCTTCCTGAGATTCACAGAACTTACAGACAATGTTAAATTTTTGTGATTTATTTAGTTATCGGGACGATAGATGTCTTATATCGGGATATAAGAGTGTGGTCATATCGCACAGCCCTACCCCTTTGGCAACACAACAACCAAGGAAGGCTGTCTGAAAGAAAAAAGGATCAGCATCTATCAGTATATTGGATTTTAAAATCACCAAATATTGGTATGCACCTTATCCTATATCAGTCATCCTTTAGCTTCATAACCCCCAATTTTTTGTTATTAAATTCACCCACCTTTAAATGTTGTTGCCTTTAAATAGCAATCCGGTCTTTAAGTGATGACGTGATGAATCCTGCTTCCGGGTCCAAACTACTCTGCGTTAATTAAGGCTGATGTGTTTTTAACATATTTTAATGCTTTGTATCTTCTTCCATTTAATCTCCTAAAAATGGTCAGTGATCACTGTCGGCCTCTCTGGGTTTTTATTACCGATATTCATTTTAAAGTTCAGTTTTTAAAACCTTACAATGTAACTACAGCCCAGCCCATGCAGCAGTATATTAATGGCTAACCTTGTATTGAGGATAGATTATCTCAGTTGTTCTAGTGACTGAAGTTTGCCCGTTTACAGCATCCTGCCATGCGATTGCATTTGTCCCTAACCATCGGGAACCCTCAAGTTAACTTTTATCAAGTGGAAAAAAGTTAGCGTTTATCCTCCAGCTTCACTGTTTATATTATGCTAGCAGAGCTGAGTCACTAGCGATCACATAGCACATCATTAAATACCAGCTAGCACAACTTCAGCAACCCGACAAACATCACTGCTGTTTACTTTCCTGTCTTCATTCATGTTGAAAGTGATAGCAGAGCTGTACGTATGAATTTGTTTCAGAAATCTCTGTCTGAACATGATATATTATATTTAGATGGAAACTAGCGAGCTAACTTCCTGCTAACTTTGTTAAATTTAATCAATTGTTTTCATGGATGCCTGGATGTTAAACTTAATTGTTACACCTGGTAGAGCAGCAACACTGATCATTTTATTAGAGATGAAAGAATTTAGACAGTTTTTCAACTCTCAGTGATGCCGCAGTGATCGTTTCACTTGGGGACCGGCAGTGGAGTTTGGGCCCAGACACGGCAAATGGCGTCAGACTTAAAGACCAGATAAGCTGTCCACTCCTAATCTGTCAGTTTCATGGTATCTGCCCTTTGACTCTGATACTTGTTCTTTTAGGTGTTTGGGAACAAAGACACGGATGGTTTCTACAGGGCAGAGATCCGAGATCGAGTGGGTCTGATCCCCTGTAACATGGTCTCCGAGATCCAAACAGAAGACAATGAAATGATGGACCAGCTCCTTAAACAGGGCTTCCTCCCACTTAACACTCCTGTGGAGAAGTTAGGTGAGACATGTTTTTCTTTTCCTCCTAAATGACCATCTGACTTTTCTTCTTCCTTCTGCCCTGATAACCTTTGTGTCTATCTAGCCAACTTAATGATACACTGGACTGTCTTTTACTGACTCGCTTCTCCTTTCCTCTACTCTCCCTGCTTAATTATGTTTTTCTGCTTTCCTGTGAAGTGAACTGTGACCGTTTCAAAGATGGCCGCTCAATAAATCGCAGGTCCAGAAAGTCCAAAAGAGGTCTGTGTGCAGCGAGATGCTCTTAAGCTCTCCGCTTCATCTTTACTGCTTGTTTTTCACTCTTCACCATCTTTATTCATCTGTGGGCTAAATTTTTGTACCCCTCTTGAAAATGAGCTGGTATATCTCAAGGGGTTTTCCAGATATAATGATTTTGAATACATGTATTATATTTTCTGTCATTCTAACATGGACACACTTTAAACTGAAGGCACATGGTCTTACACGAGCATTATGTATGGTCATTGGTCATCACACCCAGTTCCGTTTTTACATTCTTACCAGTGATTATTCTTGTCTCTCTATCTGTATTCTGCTTTTCTTCTTCTTAGAAAGAAACAGGCGAAGCGGGCGTCAGCAACCGATGTCCACGCGAAGAATGGTGGCTCTGTATGACTACGACCCCCGAGAAAGCTCCCCTAACGTTGACGTCGAGGTACCGTTCCCCGCAGCTCCAGCTTTCCGCTATGTCTCAATCATTGTTTGTCACATAGGCGTAAAAGCAGAAAAAGCACCAAATATTTTGAGTCATGCAGGCAATGAGAGATTATATTCTACTATTAATGCTAGTATTTTTTCCAAGGTTTAGCATTTAAAGGAATATTTTGACCGTTTGAGAGATGCTCACTGTGTTGAAGAGTTGCATGAGAAGATTGATTCTACAGTCATGTCTGTCTGTTAAAAATGAACAGACATGAGGCTGCAGGGAGGGATCCACATATTTCTGGTTTCAAAAACAAATCTGTGTCGACCTTTATTTATCTTAGGTCACGTTAAGTATGCTCATGAGTTTAGGTTTACCACCATCTTGGCTTTTAGGAGCTTCACAACCACACTTGAATGAGAGGGCGAGGTGCTAAATTTCGGAGCTAACTTTTCAACAGGTTCCTAAAAAAAATGGAGAAAAATTCCTTAGATATCCAGTTCACTGTGTAGCGAGCTGTTATTTGTCAGATAATTGGGTTAAAGGCATGAAAGGTCCACTTTTTTGGCTTCAGTTAGCTTAGGTAATCCCTGACAGCTGCGTTCAGTTGAAGCACATAAGCCCTTAATCACGCAGAACTGTAACCCTTAATGTGTTTAGTCATTGCATTTAATTTTTTGCTGCTGGAAACCGATCACAAGTAGCTGGTGGCAACCAACTGGTTGCCCACCAACAACACTCCCTTTCAGTTGTAAAGCAGCTGCCAAGTTTATGTGTATTTCAGTTTAATTGAGTTTCTTTGTGTGCAGATCACAGTTAATTGCCGTATTATTACAAACAGATTGGATGCATTTGCCTGCTTCACCCTATTCAGGGGGAAATTGACAGCAGACTGACTCGGTGTCATTGCCATTTTATTGCCATCTTGACGCGCCTCCTTTTGAAGACGTCAGCTGACTGCAAGTGAAAACTGGTACCTGTATTCGAAGCAGATTACTTGAGATTGCAAGTTCACCGTGTTCAGTCGCAATAATTTTGCTCATCCTGTGGTCTTCAACCACTGTTCTCCCATTAAAAAATGTGAAACTACCCATTTGTGGATTGGCTTCATATTTCAGCCCTGGAGACGATTGCTCACCTGGCGCCCTGGTCTTATTTAACAGACAGATGAAGTTGTATTAATCTTCTTGTTAAACTCTTTAAGACAAAGTGGAATTATTCCCTTATTATTATTCCCTGGATAATATGTGCACAGGTGAGGTTATCTGAGGAGTTAGCGCTGTGTTAGCTTGTGCTGTCTTTTTTTTTTTTTTGGCCCCTCCCCCCATTTCACTTACTCTCACCTTTCTATTGGCACTGCCACCGACACAGTATGAAGGCAACAGACTGAATGAGGAGGTGAGTGAGGGTTAGGAGGGTACGGTATTGTCTGCTCTCTGTGTGTTTCTTCCCCCCCACCCGTTTGTTGGAGTGCAAAAGAGGAGGTGGGCTTCGGATGCCAGGCCACGGCCCTCTGTCCTCTCCTCGGTGATCATGAATTAAAGCCCCTCACATGCATTGCCTGAGCCAGCATCTCCCCTCCTTGGTTTGGTCTTTTGTGTTGACCGCTCTCCTACATATTGTGCACATGCGCTGTTTGGTTTATGTGTTCTCCAGAATCCCATAAAAGAGATGTGCCCAGTGTGCTGCAATCCTGTCTTCAAAGTTACAACATTTGATGCATTAACAGTTGCAACAGTCCTGAGTGCTGAGACTGAATTGACACTAGTGTTTAAGATGCATCACAGTGATTTGGAGAAGGAAGCAAAAGCATTTCAAACTCATGACACTGCCCGAGAACTGGATGTTTTGGAGAGTGCTCGCTTGCTGTGACGGACAGAGATGGGCTAAACATGTCGTAATGCTATTTTTTTTCTTCTTCTTCTTTGACAGACTGAACTGACTTTCTGTGCCGGTGATGTCATCACAGTTTTTGGTGAAATAGATGAAGATGGATTTTACTATGTAAGTACACAGAATTCACATGAGCTGACCAGAGGACAAAGCAATACGAGGTTTATGGACAAAAAAAAGTGATTCAGCTAAAGGTTTTGGGGCACTTTATAAATTAATTTACCGTATTTTTCGGACTATAAGGCGCACCGGGTTATAAGGCGCACTGTTGATGAACGGGTCTGTTTTCATACATAAGATGCACCAGATTATAAGGCGCATTAAGCGAAACAAAACAGTCAGATAAGTCAAACTTTACTCTACTCATTCTTCTTGCTTCCTCCACTTCCCTACCATTAACTGATTAATGTTGAATTCTCTTGCAGCTGCTCTATTGCCATGTTGTTGCAGTATTTTAATGACTAACCTGGTATTGTGGCTGGATTATCTCAGTTGTTCTCCCGGCTGAAGTTTGGTATGTTTACAGCATCCTGCCATGCGACTGCATTTGTCCCTAACCATTGGGAACCCTCACGTTAACTTTTATCGAGTAGAAAAAGTTAGCATTCATCCTCCAGCCTTACTGTTTATGTTATGCTAACATAGCTGAGTCGCTAGCGATCACGTAGCACATCATTATATACCAGCTAGCACAACTTCAGTAACCGTACAAAAGTCACTACTGTTTAGTTTTCTGTCTTCATTTATGTTGGAAGTGATAGTAGAGCTGTACGTTTTAATTTTTTCAGAAATTTCTCAGAACATGCTATATCATGTTTAGATGGAAACTAGCGAGCTAACTTCCTGCTAACTTCTAACTCCATTAAATTTAATAAATTCTGTTTTCATGGACGCCTGGATGTTATTTAATTGTTACTTAATTGTTACACCTGGTAAAGCAGCAACGCTGATCATTTTGTGAAAGAATTTAGACAGTTTTTAACTCTCAGTGTTCGTTTGACTTTGGGACCTGAAGCGGAGGGAGTTTTGGACCCAGATTATTCCGCAAGGTTCTTGACTACGGTAGCCGTAATGCTCCGACAATCCATCAACCGGTGCGGCTTCGTAGTTTACCAAAGTCGTACTAAAACATTTTTTGACAGATTGCCGTGTACCACATAAAATTGGTTCGAGGTCAGTAAGCACAACCAAAATTCACACATAAAGCACACTGGATTATAAAGCGCACTGTTGATTTTTGAGAAAATTAAAGGATTTTAAATGCGCCTTATAGTCTGAAAAATACGGTATAGAATATGCTTTACTGTAGCGGACTACCTTTTGTCTACAGGAACCAATTTGCAATTACAATTTTTCATGGCGGATTTAGGTTCTGTCTTCATGTAATCCCAGACTGAAGCCAGGCATTGAGATCTTGGCCAGATTTCTCACAGCTGAAGATGCTTCTTTAGGTGTCAGTGATCAGATTTCTCTCTGATACAGTTATGCAAATGATCAAATCAATCAATCATAATATTGTTTTCTTGTGAAAGAACATCCTGTCAAACACAGGAGGGTTCTCCTGCAGTTAAAGGAAAATGATAACACGCATCTAAAAATGGTTATGTGAGAATGAAGGAATATAATGAAGGATTAACTGGCCTAAAACTGCAACAGAAGAACAGGCTTGGCAGAGAAGGAAATTAATAGTGAGGAAAACAACCATCAACCACTTTATTAGGTACACCTTCCTGTATCAGGTTGGATCCTCTTTTTTTCTCTAGGACTGCTTTAGTTCTTCGTGGCACAGATTCAAGACGATTCTGGAAATGTTCCTTAGAGATTTTGGTCCATATTGACATGACAGCATCACACAGTTGCTGCAGATGTGTTGGCTGTACATCCATGTCGTGCACCACATCCCAAAGGTGCTGTGATGGATTGATGTCTCCTGACTCTGGAGGTCATTTGGGTTCAGTGAACTCATTGTTGTGTTTCAAGAAACCAGTTGAGATGATTTGAGCTTTCTGACATGATGCATTATGTCACTGGAAGCAGCCATCAGAAGATGGGTACACTGTGTTCATAAGGGGATTAGGATGGTCTGCAACACTACTCAGGTAGTGTTTAAATGATGGTGACCTGATGCTAAGCGACACCATTGCACCACCACCAATTTGAAGCGTTGATACAACGCAGGTCTGATTCATGCTTTCATGTTGTTTCTGCCAAATTCCGACTCTACCATCAAATGTTGCAGCAGACATTGAGACTCATCAGACCAGACAACATAATTATATTCTTTTGTTGATCAATTTAGGTGAGGCTGTGTGAATTATAGTCTCAGTTTCCTGTTAGAAGTTTCCTTGCTGGAGTGGCTGCCAGTGTGGTCTTGCGTTTTTGAAGCCCATCTGGTTGTGTATCCAGAGATGCTTTTCTGCATTTGCTGGTCATAACCAGCTGTTGCTTTCCTCATCAGCCGAATGCAGTCTGGTGATTCTCCTCTGACTCCTGGCATCAACGGGCATTTTCCCCCAGAGAACTGCTGCCCACTGGATATTTTCTCTTTTTCAGATCGTTCTCTTTAAACCCTAGAGATGGTTGTTGGAAAAATCCTAGTAGATCAGCAATTGTTTGAAATCCTCAGACCAGCCCCTCTGGCATCAACAACCATGGCAGGTTCAAAATCACTTAAAACTCTTTTTGTCCTCAACCTCCGAAGCTCGTCTTGACCCTATCTACATGCCTTTTAGCATTGAGCTGCTGTCACGTGATTGGATATTAGATATTTGCGCTGATGAGAAGCTGAACAGGTGTAACTAATAAAGTGGCTGGCGAGTGTTCCTCAAGTTTCTCGGTTTTACTGCTGCTAAAATTCTCCATCCCTGCTACGCGGAGAAAGGTTTAAAGCAAAAGGTAAAAATTGAAAGTTAAATACACCACAGTGAGTCTCGCTGTCCTCATGTACTCCACAGGGTGAGCTCAATGGACACAAGGGACTTGTTCCTTCCAACTTTCTAGAAGAAGTGCCTGATGATGTAGAGGTTTTTCTCACTGACTCACCATCTCGGTACCCCCAGGACACTCCAGCACGGATAAAGACCAAAAGGGTACATGCTCCTTCGCAGTACTAGCGCTCTGTCATCCATTTACTGTTTTCAGTTCCCTCTATCTCCTTTAGTTTTGTGTCTGTGCGTGTGTGTCTCATTGAGCAAAAAGGGATTTCTGACTTTATAGCATTACACTGTAAATAAATAGATGTCTAAGAAATCGATGAAAAGAAAAAAAAAAAGAAATTTTAAGACAGAGGTATTTTATTTTTCATGTTCACTGCTGTGGGTGGGAGTGGGAGTTCTGCATTGTATAATACATGGATATATTGTATTCATAAAGCATTCTCAATGAGAGTAAAATTAAAGGGCAAGAAGCTCCTGTGACTTTTTACTTGTCATGTCATGTCTGGGAAAAGATCCGTTAATACCTTTTTTTGCACATGTGTATTTAGCATTCTGACAGATGCTTTATGAATATATTCTGTGTTTGATCTTAAGTCATTTCTAATAGAGTAAATAGTTTTGTTGTACTGAAAGATGAACTATGTAGTGTGTAGCTCAGCATGGTATATAGTCCAGATGCATGAACTCTTGATCATTTTATATAAAGATGAGTCTAGTGTAGTTCAACTTTTTGTATCTGCTCCTGAACACCTTGTTTTGTAAATTGCTTTCTTGTAAAGTAGCACGCAAAGGTCACTTAGCCTATGTTGCCATCAGAGAATCATTTCAGAAGTAACTCTTTACTAAATGTAAATATGTGATGTTATTTTTGTGTTTTAACAAATAATGCAATTGTTAAAAAAGAATATATTAATAGGTGTCATTAGATATTTCCTTCCTTGTGTTCTAATTTGCCATTGTCATAGTGCAAACTATTGAAATGCCATCACCATATTTTTTTGTTTTATTTCTTTTCCTCACCTGCTTGGCAAAACAGAAGAAGAGTGTTCATTTCACACCTTAAAGGCTCTGTTTCCGTCACGTAAGTGAGCAACTGAGGATACCAAGATTACGCTCCCCTCGTCTAATGCAGATGTCATGGGTACCCTTAGTTTCTGGTATGCAACATGTATACTTTGTATGACATTCCTGTAGGTTGTTTTAGGAAACTTCTCTGTGTTACCAAAAAACTTGATGCTGTTTGTTGGTAGGACATAGAAACCCTAGCCAATGCATTAGACAAAAAAAGGTGTGGTATCTTCAGTTGTTTCTCTGAGTGTTGTACATGACAATGTCCGTCTCCTGAAGCAAGGCTCCTGCTGTAAGTCATGGTAAGCTAAAAGGCCATTGTTGCACAGCGACCCTCAAATCTGGAAAATAACAGTTCAAATTAGATATACAGTAAAATCACGGAAAAGCAGAAAATCGAGCAATTCTATGCAAAACCACATTCACAAAAATAAACATTTTAAACAAGCTTGTTTGGTTTTACACTTCAAATTGTCACGTTTTTTCTTCTTCCTGTAGCCAAATTTAGGATGGGTTTTGTTATTATTATTATTATTATTTTGCCTTTTCTTGTTTGTGATCTGGTTTTCAAATCAGTCCTAATCCTGTGAACCAAGATTAGCTAGTTGACGACCAAGAACTGGTTCTTAATTCAAGTGAGACTATGCAACTTTTGCTGCACAGCGACCACTGCAAATGGCACTGAAGGTGCCGTGCAAAACAGCTGCATTAGCATTTAGCTAAAATGCCAAGGCGGAAGCCTGACTCTGAGCAGTGGTGCATTTTATTTTGTGCTTTGACTTGTAATTGGACAAACAATTTTCTCTCAAAGG
This sequence comes from Rhamphochromis sp. 'chilingali', assembly GCF_963969265.1. Lineage (NCBI taxonomy): Eukaryota > Metazoa > Chordata > Actinopteri > Cichliformes > Cichlidae > Rhamphochromis > Rhamphochromis sp. 'chilingali'. The sequence continues at coordinate 12,472,629 of NC_137937.1, forward strand.
TCACGTAGACTAGCTTTCAAAATCACACTTCATTTTTACCCGTGTGTAAATTACTGTGCGTTGACACATGTATATACAAATGCAACTTCGTACAAATGTGATCTTTTGTCCTGTGTCTTCCCAAAGTGCAATTTAAAGGAGCCTTTTAGCTCATGATTACAGAAAAGGAAGAGTGGCTGGTGGTTTCTCTGTAACCCAGTTGTATCAGTAAATATGTATATGTAAGAGGGAGGAAGGTGAATGTGATGTAGATCTGTCCCAAAATGCAAATGTATCTTTTTATGTGAGAGGAACTGCCCCGCCTTTGACAGTGTTGGGAAATGTTGTCACCTTAAACTGATGTGGAAGTTAGTCAATGTCAAGTCTAAAATTCCATGTTCCTGTAGTTTATTCATAGCAGCTTCATTTAAAAAAAAAAAGAAAAGAAAAAAAAGCTATATGTACAAACACTGTTTCTACCTGACAGAGTGGGTGGGGTGGGTCAACATCCAGGGAGGGCAGTAGACTTCAGAGCTATGCTGGCCCAGCTGAGACAGAAAGGACTTAAGAGAAGGAGGGGAGTAGTGACAGGGGTGTTAGAGACGGTTGGCTTTTTAACACCCTCAACTGTCCCTTACGGGTCTCCCATTAGGTTCCATTGGAAAAATCGGGTCCGCCCAGAAGAGCAGCCTCTTCCACAGTGTGTCCACACATCCCTGGCTCTGGCCCCGCCACCGTGGGGCCCGGCAGTCCCATCAGGGCCCCAATGGACATGTACTCCTCCAAAAAGAAAAAGGGACTGCTCTCCAAAGGGAAGAAACTATTGCAAAGACTTGGCGCTGTAAAATAATTTCTTGACATACTTGGAGAGTGTCAGCCATATCCTTGTAGTGTTTTAAAAACAAACTCATCCAAATGCAGTGGACAGGTGGCATTTGTGAGCTTAGCAAATGCTTTATTCTTTTACATCTGTTGTACACTAGAATATTTGTACTTTGTCGAACAGTATCCACTCATATTTTCAAAAACATTTCATATTACGGTCCCAAGACCTCATAATGTCGGACGATGTAGTGATCTTACCTCCAACTCTCTGGCTGATGAGATTTTGCTGTAGAAAGGAAAGACTGAGCCTGCAGCGATTTTCATTTTCTGCTTGGTCAAGTGCGACACTTAAGAGACATCATGAGTCAAGTGTGTTGTACACAGAAACCAGAATGTCGTTCAAATACTGAGGGCTCACTTGAACCTTGGAGTCCAGTTTGAATTTGATGTGAAGATGGATTTGAGTGTCTTTGAGCTAGTCCAAAACAGCCAGTCGTAAATTGTACACAAGGTTTGCATGCGTTACTTCAGCACATTCCCTCCTGGCCCCTTCAGATCGCATACGATGCAACGGGGTTAGTGTGGAACCTGGAGCATGCAGTACTTTTAAGTCAGCATAGCTGACATACTGTGCAGTAAACGTTGACAAATCAGCAGAATTAACTCCTTCTCTTCTGCCCTACTTCAACAGCTGTGATATAGGCATATTTCCCTCCCCAGAGACGTGTCAGCAACAAGCACATACTGTATTTACTACAGGGTCTTTGCAGTCAAATCAGCCTAAATGACAATGCCTAGTATATCCAACCTCCATGTATTTGCCTTATAATTGCACAATGGGTAGTACTTTGTCCAGTAGAGCAGCGGTCCCCAACCTTTTTTGCACCATGGACCGGTTTATGCCCGACAATATTTTCATGGACCGGCCTTTAAGGTGTCGCGGATAAATACAACAAAATAAAACTAGTACCGGTACCAAAAAAATGAAAATTTATTCATAACACACGTGAAAAGACCAAGGAAAACTGAGTAAACGATAACAAAATAACCCTGAAAACTATACATTTCACACCTGAGCCTCAACTCTCGTGGCCCGGTACCGGTCCGAGGCCCGGGGGTTGGGGACCGCTGCAGTAGAGCATGCAGTTTCATGCCTACTATTCATTTATGTTACTTCATAAAAGGCGGTCGCAAATGTCAATCCCAACTTGTGACATGCAGGGTATTGTGTGACTGTTGTGTTTCCATGCGACAGAGCTTACGTAGAACTATTCAAGTCTCCAGTGTTGTCGTCCATTTATTGTTAAACCTCTCAAAAATAAACATTTTTGTAATCCTAGAAAAACTTTTGAAAATTCTCCCCCTATACCAAATTCATATGTATGGAGATTTTTTTTAAAGTTGACACTATACTCCCAAATTAAAACATGACTTTACAGTTGCATTAAAGAAATAGTTACTGTGCGATATGGCATCGGCAGATCAAATCAGCCATTGTACTGCGGTGGATTTCTAACATGCAACACTTCTGAGCTTCACTAAATGCTACAGGTTTGATGACTTCACAGTAGTAAACAGTGAGACACAAGGCTACCTCTATGCTGCCCCTCCTAACCCAAAATATATTTGATCTGAAATACTTTTCTTCAAGCCAATCCGTCAGTGATGCCTGTTCAGTGTCCCACTTTATGTTGGTGCAGGATACAAGTACTGTATATCGATATATCTATATATATATATATCTACACCTTAATGTAGAGTAGTGAATGTACAATGAATTGAAGGCCAATGTATTTTCAAAGCTGCCCTAAGGGATTGTGCAGATGTCCATCCTTGTGCGTGAAATGGAACAGTCCACCTCCTCCTACCTTACATCATTCAGTTTCCCCATTTCATCCTCCCATGCCGTTTAAATCCAGACTATTTTCTATACACAAGAGTTGAACTGAAACTGCCAAAAACAAAGAAGAAAAAAAACAAAACAAGAATGTATGCAAAACATTCTGATGCTTTCTGTACAATTCTCGGCCAGACCGCCATCTGCACCTACAGTAAACTGATGAACACCTTTTTCCTATTTACGAACCACTTCCTCAGACATTGCTTCTCTTCATTTTGAGTGACTGTTGCTCTTTTTGTACTTTGTCCATTTGTAAAATTGTTTTTAAATGTTTATACTTGATTTTCAGACTGCCTTTTTTGTACATTTAAATTTATAATCAAACAGTTTAAGCTTTCCCCATGGTGTCTTGAAGACCATATTGTTTAAAAGTCTGCAACTGTGTGCTAGCTTTATGATAAGAATTATCAGCCTATATTGATGGTTACAAATTATTGTGTGGGTGTGCATGTGCAATCTTTTATATAAAAAAATAAATAAATTTGATATTTTGTAATGTAATATTGGACTGACTTGCTTTGAAATGCCAGGAATTACAAACAGATTTATTGATTTGTGAGTAAATGAATACAGAAAGTGTGACAGCATCTAGGTTAAATCTTGTGCTGCAAATGATAACAATAAAAGGCTCAAATATAACAAAACCAAAGATTATAGATACTCAACAAAAAAAAAAAAAAAAAGACTTTCCCCATCACTTAAAGTATAACTGATCGAACTACTGCATTCAATTTGGCCTCCGAAACAACAACAACTAAGCTCAAACAACAACAACAACTAAGCTCAAACAACAACAACGAGTAAATAAGATTTTCTATGCAAACTGGGCCTTTTTATCTTTAAAGGTAGAAAAGCTGGTCATCCAGCTTCATATTGGGCTCTTTGTGGATGCTCTGACCCACAAGGAAAGCCAACTTGTGGGCGTACTGGCAGGGAGCAGGCACTCTGATGATCCCCTAAAGCACAAAGAAAAACAATCAGGCATGACCAACACAATGCCAAAGCCAGTGACATTTACACAGTCGGGGAAAATTATTTGATCCCTGCTGAATTTATACGTTTGCTCACTTACACAGAAATGAAGTCTAATTTTTAATGGCAGTTTTATTTTAACAAATACAGAAAAAAAAACATATCAGAGTTATGAATGGATTCACATGTCACTGAGTGAAAAAAAGTATTTGATACACAAGTAAAACACAAGTGGGTACTTGGTGAAGGAACTCTTGGCCAGTACAGCCGTATAGTCTGTCACCAGGTTTGCACACATCTCTGGAGTGATTTTGGCCCGGTCCTTTTTACAGAAACTAAATCCTTTAGGTTTCTCAGTTGCCACTTGGGAACTCAAAGCTTAAGCTCCCTCCACAGGTTTTCTATACAATTGAGGTCTGGAAACTGACTAGACCACTCAATGACCTTAATGTACTACTTCTTTGGCCGGTCATCATCATGGTGGAAGACTGATTCGGACTAGGGCTGCCACGATTAGTCGACTATCAAAATCGTCGACGACTAATTTAATAGTTGATGTGTCGTTTGAAGCTTTGTAAGATCCCAAAAGACGCAGGAATAAGTAGTAGTATTTAAGGGTGTAATAACGGACTGAAGCAGAAGATGGCAGCACTGCATGTACAAGGATGCCAGCTGCCGTTAAACCTTGAAGAAGAAGAAGCAGTGTCCCAGAATTCGTAGCGCGGCCCTGCTCAGTTTCTAACAATGGCGGCAGCTAGTTAGTTTTAATATTACTCTTATTATTCTTTCTGGGTCACAAAATAAACGCTTAACATATTTTCAGGCGAGAATGTAGCTGTGTAAACTTCAAATATCTGCTCAGTTTATCAAGACACCACATATTTTCAAAAGCGCTCCGACGTTTTCGGAGACGCCTGTTACCCACCAGCTCGATAGCGAGCCGGGGTTCAAGGCTCACCAGAGCCGGTGAGAACACCGGACTCCCAGCAAATCGTTTTCAAACCCAACGCCGTCTTTCACTACTCAGGTTAAACATATATAAGTCAGTTAGATAACTTAAAAATGTTATCGTTTGGCTTTTTTTTATTTTTATTTTATTTGTTCCTGAGTAAATCGGTTTGGCTGAGATTAAAGTTATAGTTTTTACACAGCTGAATAAACATCAAGCAGACAACTGATTATCAGAAGTGTGAGATGCGCGAGAATATACTCCGGTGTCCTGTTATATTTTAGATAGCAAGGAGCAACGGCTGAGTTTATTAAACTCCACCGAAACAATCTGCAGATTTCACTAAACTTTAAACTATCATCTTGTCTTTATTTTTAGTTAACACATACCATAAACACTTAAAGCTGTAAACTAATGATAGTTATATAAGAGCAGATGCTGCTGGTGCAATAAGCTGTACGTTTTACGTCCAATGGATGCATGATCTGATTAGTCGACTAATCGCAAAAATAATCGGTGACTAGTCGACTATCAAAATAATCGTTTGTGGCAGCCCTAATTCTGACCCACCTTTAGTCTTCTGTGCTCTTATCGGAAAAACACCTCCAAAGTACAAAGTTTCCACCTTCATGTTTGACTGCAGAGATCATGTTCTTTGGTAATACTCTGCATTTCTTGTCCTACAAACTAGGGCTGCCACGATTTGTCGACTAGTCACGATTACGTCGACTATCAAAATCGTCGACGACTGATTTAATAGTCGACGTGTCGTTTGAAGCTTTGTAAGATCGCAAAAGACGCAGGAATAATAGCAGGATTTAAGAGTGTAATAACGGACTGAAACAGAAGATGGCAGCACAGCATGTACAAGGATGCCAGCTGCCGTTAAACCCCGAAGAAGAAGAAGCAGCTGTGTCCCAGAATTCATAGCGCGGCCCAGCTTAGTTTCCAACAATGGCGGTAGCTAGTTAGTTTTAATATTACTCTTATTATTCTTTCTGGGTCACAAAATAAACGTTTAACATATTTTCAGGCGAGAATGTAGCTGTGTAAACCTCAAATATCTGCTCAGTTTATCAGGACACCACATATTTTCAAAAGCGCTCCGACGTTTTCGGAGACGTCTGTTACCCACTAGCTCGATAGCTAGCCGGGGGCTAGGTCACTAGCACCGTGAGAACACCGGACTCCCGGAAAATTGTTTTCAAACCCACCGCCGTCTTTCGCGACTCAGGTTAAATATATATGAGTCACTTAGATAAATTAAAAATGTTGTTGTTTGGCTTTTTTTTTTTTTTGTATTTTATTTGTTCCTGAGTAAATCGGTTTGGCTGAGATTAAAGTTATAGTTTTTACACAGCTGAATAAACGTCAAGCAGACAACTGATTATCAGAAGTGTGAGATGCTGGAGAATATACTCCGGTGTCCTGTTATATTTTAGATAGCAAGGAGTTTATTAAACTTTACCGAAACAATCTGCAAATTTCATTAAAATTGAATAAACTATCATCTTGTCTTTATTTTTAGTTAGCACCTTAAAAGCTTAAAGCTGTAAGCTAATGATAGTTATATAAGAGCAGATGCTGCTGGTGCAATAAGCTGTAGTTTTACGTCCAGTGGATGATGATCTGATTAGTCGACTAATCGCATAAATAATCGGTGACTAGTCGACTATCAAAATAATCGTTTGTGGCAGCCCTACTACAAACACAGCGGGTTGAGCTGATGCCAAAGAGCTCAATTTTGGTTTCATCTGACCGCAGCACTTTCAAAGCGTTCTCTAAATCATTTAGTTGTTCACTGGCGAACTTAAGATGGGTGTGCCATGTGCCTTTCTGGTGTCCGTAGTCCCAGCTGCCTTCAGATCTCTAACAAGCTCCTGGCATGTAGTTTTGTGCTGATGACCACCTTTCTTGTGCACCCCATGAGCAAAGATCGTATGTGGAGCTCCAAACCGAGGGCAACTGATGGTCATTTTATATTTCCAGATAATTGCACCAGTAATTGTCACCTTCTTACATCCCATTCCCCGTTTGTCCTTTGACAGCTCTTTTTCAATTACTGAAAAATATAATTAATTGAAGAAATTGATTCTGTAGACAGGTGTGCTTTATAATTAGACACTCTTGAACTCCTTGATTGTAATTTGCCAATTTGAGTCAGAATTCTGGCTGGGTTGTAGGGGATCAAATAATTATATCACTCATTGATTTTTGACTGATATTCTCCCTCCATTAAAATTAAATTGTATTGCTTTGTAAATTTCTAAATTAGAGTCGATCATTCAAAAATGTCATCATTTAATGAAAACTCCTTAAAAACACTGAGGAGAAAGACACCTGATTATGACCAGTTTAGATGAAGACAACATTTTCAGTGTAGAAAGATTTCTACTCAAAAAGGTCACTCTGATGCCAGCCTACCTGCCAGTTGTAGTACATGTGGCAGAGCTTGTAGGTGAGCCGCTGCATGTGATCTGGCTTGAGTCCACTGGTGTCATACACGACATTGTAGTGGGTTGGTGAGACACTCCCACTGCGAACAGCTTGGCTCACAATATAGAAGTCATACCTAGAAAACAAACGTGCAACAGTACTGTCACAATACAACTGCTCCTATGTAAATATCAAAAGACCGTTAACAGCTTAAAAAAAAAAAAAAAAAAAAAAAAACCCGCCCCCCCTCAAAACAAGACGTACCACTCTGGCCGGGTGACCTCTGCGTCAACGATGGTGCCAGGAGGAGGATTGGACACCTTGCCATTTATGTGGGCGAAAAACCTGCTGCTTATGCGCTTCTTCACCACCACCACACTCAGCTTTGGGCTACAACAAAAGGACAGAGGCTCTGGGAAAACCTGACACTTCTACTAAATAATCTCAACTTTGTTCTTTTGATGCTCAGGAATAAATACTAACAGCACTACAAAAATGTCCATGTTCCAACCAGTCATTTTACTTTACTGTCCTTACAATTCTCAAATCAAAGGAAGGAATCATGTATGACCATTTGTGTTATCAAATGCAAATTTAACTGCCTCTGAGGGCAACCGTTTTTAGAGATTTAAAAAACACCATAACTGTTGGAGATGTAAAAACTCACTTGTAGTCTTGCCCCATTGACTTGATGGAGTCCATGATCTGCTGAACCTCATAGTTCACCACACTGTGCAACTGCCCATCCCCCACTCCGTCTCGGTAAACGATGATGCGTGAAGGCAGACAGCCATTGAACCTCAAATACTCTTTCAGGGCAGCTGGAAAACAAAGTGTTAAGACAGTTTCTGAGATCCTCTGTGTATTTAAAAGTAAAAGTTTTTGAAATGACAAAAGAAACTTGCCACTCAAAGTCTTCTTCAGCTCATCCATGATCTCCTGACCTTTGTGCTGCAGCACACACTTTGAGAACCACCTTGAAAAACATTTGAATCATTAACTGTACTATTGCATTTAAAGGCTGGGAAACCACACACACACACACACACACACACACACACACACACACAAAAACGCCAAGTGAGGCCTTGTTTGCACATGTTGAACATAACCGAGAGCATTGCACTGCTCCCAGTGTGAATTCCCAACTCAGTTACAGAAACCAACCTGCTCATGCTTTGGTTGAGACTGGCCACTAGAGCACCAATAGACCTTTTCCCAGCAGCGGTGTCATGGTAGCAGTCGATGCCCACGATCATCAGCTGTTTGAGCTGCACAAACATGACAATATCACAAGGGGTTGCCACAGCAGGTAGCTCCGGATGTATGACTTAGCAGATTTTCTTTCTTTTTCTTAATGTTGGACAGCTACAGAACCATAGATGATTTCTGCACCTCCAGAGATCAAACTGGGGATCTATTTTTAAGAAGTCATCCCAAGGACAGTCAGAGGCATTGTGAACCCAATCAAACCAGTTTTGGATGAAAGGGGAAAAAAAAAAAAAAAATACATTCTCATCTAAAGCACCAGAAAGTTTAATCAATTCAAAAGTTACTACTCTTTGCTTTCCAAAACACCTTAAACTTTAATCTCTGACATCTGAAGTATTTAGTTTGTGTGGGACTTACAGGGATTTCCACACTCCAGAGTTCCCCTCCCATCTTGCAAGCCATCTGCAGCGCAATCTTTGTAGCTATAGTCATGAGTGCCTGAGGTCGGCTGAGGGTACGGGCCACCACACACTGGCTGGGAGTGGGGCAGTCCACACAAAGGAACTTCTTAACGCTGTCATACTTATCCTTCCTGTTGTTGGGGAGGATTACCACCACCTAACAAACAGAAACACCTTGAGGTCTGGTACCGCTTTGGGAAACGTCAAAATTAAGATCCCTGATGGCAAAAATGCAATGTGACATAACTACAATACACTGACCTGCAGTTTCTGTCAGTTATAAAAAATGGCTACAATTCGAGCATTTAAATGCAAATGTGGTTCATAAAAAACATTTTAGACCTGAAAACTGAAATGTAAATGTACAAGTGTGTGCACTTCACACATCACCAACCATCTCTATCTGGGGTCCAACACTGTGCCGCAGGGCTGCGAGGAGAGATTCCTGATGATCTTCATACTGTATCCTACAGAAAAACAAGGATGCACGATAACGTTTGTGAATTAAAAGACAAGAAAAAAAAAAACTACAAGTGTTACAGTCAAAAATTTCACTTTACATACGTGACAGTCCATTGTGATAAAAAAAAAAAATGTGTTGCAGAAATACTTAAAAATGCTAAACTCACATGACAGGTTTTCCCATGGCGATTCCCAGTGGGCCTGAGACTCTGCTGAGAGTCTGTAGAAGAGAACTGGCTTCATTGCCGTTACGACGGGTGTGAAAGAGGAGCCAGTTGTTCAAGGGAGGAGCGCTCATCACAGCTAATCCACGCATCTCTTTGGCCCAGTCAGCGGCCCAGGGGTTGTAGTCATACTATGTGATAATTATATTAAACATATTAAATGAGCCCTTAAATGTATCCGTTTAATTAACTGAGAAGAAGAAATTATACCGATCTTGACCCCTGGTAAATCCTCTCCACAGGGAGGACTCTGCCAGCCAGATTTAGAAGTTGCTTATCAAAGCTGAGTCCCCACTTATCCAACTCGGCTTGCGCGTCAGCGTTCCTGTGAAATAATTTAAGCTGTAAATCAAAGCCAGGAATCTTACAGACAGAACATAATGACGAAGAAATTTGCAGTCAACTTTTGAGTATATTATCAGAACACCCAAAGTGTGTCTGAGATGAAGACAACTTCTAGGAAAAAAAAAATCAGAGCTTTAATTGTCATGATCAATTGAAAATATATGCCTCAAAAATCACTTCTCTTAAGCACAGTATAGATGTGACAAGTCCAGTATTAACACTAAATCATTGTTTTATATATTATTGCCTAGCTATTAAAGACCACCTAGGCAATAACTCAAAACAATCCGTTTATTTCTATTCTGATTCTACTAGTGACTGTCACCTACCTCTGTATATTAGTGATAAATCTGTTGAGGCGTCCCTCCCTCTGCTCTGGGGTCAGTCTGGTGTGGGTACTCAAGTCCTTCATGATGCTGAAATCAGCTCGCATCTTATCAGTCAAGCCTGTTAAACACAACCAATCAAAATGTAAAATATCCAATTCCTATAAAAAGTTAGTTATAATAAAACAACTTCCTTGTAAAACACATCTGAGGCCAATGTTTCAGGTATCAGAATAAACAAACTAAATACCTTCTTGTGGATTACTATTAGTGAATCTAACTGCAAACATTTCTGACTTGTACCTTGTTGAAAGTGGTACATACATGTTTGTAAGATTAGCATTGTAACTTTAATGCAGACGGACTGAGGTCCTTAGACGTGAAGCGTATATTTACAGATGCCTGCAGATGAACAAAGAGGCACATTTATCCGAAAAGGGCCAAATGGCACAGAATAAGGTTAAACCTGTTAGGTAGCACAGCTCTGGGATAAGCATGGCTGGACCAGGAGGTGGCGCTCCAGCAGGACCCATCCTCTTCACATAGCTGATCAGCAGCACCTGGTTTTCATCAGTGATGTCCAGGCCATATTGCTAAGAACAGGAAGTATAAATATTTGAGTGTGGACTGAAACTGAGGCAATTTACCATAAAGTTACTACTTGCAGCACTTTAAAAACTTTGCACCAGTGACACTAAATGCAAATTCTTTCTTAAATTTTGCATCTGAATTTTAGCCCTTTAAATAGTTAGATAATTTTAGTTCCATTTCTTATATTTGCCTTTGCCAGTAATTGTCCATGTAATGAGAACTTGAGGGCTTTTTTTTTTTTTTTTTTTTTTAATGTTGAGTGCACAATACCCACACTCTTGTAGTAGTTCTTAAAGGAAGTGTCAGCATCTCCCCTCTTGAATGTGTTGCTGGGAGTGTGATCCCAAGCAATACCATCAATCCGGTAGGTTTTGTTGTTGTACCTAAACATTAGAAATAAACACAAGTAGTAAGTCACATATGATTACACATAAGCACTGTGAAACTAATGCATCAGCGCACAGGTGTCGAACTCTAGGCCTCGAGGGCCGGTGTCCTGCAGGTTTTAGATGTGTCCTTGATCCAACACAGCCAATTTAAATGGCTAACTTACTTCCTAAACATGTCTTGAAGTTCTCCAGAGGCCTGGTAATGAACCAATCATTTGATTCAGGTGTGTTGACCCAAGGTGATATCTAAAACCTCCAGGACACCGGCCCTCGAGGCCTGGAGTTCGACACCCCTGCATTAGAGTGATACGCATCACAAGTACAAAAACAAGATGCTAAATGCAAATCTTACTTCGTGAGGATTATGAGCCCGACAAGCTCCTTCTCACAGATCTCAGTAAAGCGTTGACTTCCACATTGCTGCCTCAAGTTGACCATAAAGTCGAGGACTGTCTCACTGCGCAGCACCTTGTGGCTCACGTCAGTGCACATCATGATACAGGACTCGTACTGCAAGATGTTGGTGGTGTACCCTGGCCAGATGGTCAACCTAGCATAAAATTTTAAATAAATACAAATAATAATTATTTTTTTAAATTACGTAATTTCTAAAACCGTTAAGAATACATTGCTTTTACTTTGACATTTATGAGGAGTTTAAAAGTTTCAGATCTAACCGACACCATCAGGTTTTAGAGGAAATTGTTTTAGCTCGTAATGTTTTTTTTAAATACCTGTTGATAAGCAAATACCCCCCAAACCCTTTTCATCTGGCAACTATGCCAGGCACAATCATGTATGAGTGGGCAAAAACTGTGAGGACTTTGCCTGCAGACGGTCGATGTTACTGTGTACTGAGAAAAATAAGTTCATTCATGTTGATACATATAAAAACTTTTGCAGTTAATGTTAGGCCTTAAATTTTAATATAAGAAAAAACAAAAGAACTATACTTGTGCTGTGGGATGTTAAGGGGATCACTGGGGCTGTAGTAGTTGCGTCCAATCTGCTGCATGTTGAGAATTCTCAAAATCCTGTAGACATTAAAGCTTCCAGTCATCAAAAATACTTTGGTGAGTTGTACCAACGTCAAAATGTTTGCAATTAAATGCAACTATTTACTTTACCGATCAACAATCATAAACTACGAATCAGTTGCAAATCACTTCATTAAATTGGCAGACGCATTCGAAAAATATTGCTGCGCATCACTTTTTAAAAAGAAGCTCTGAAAGGTGGAAAGCTTACCTTCGGAATATGATATTGTAAAACTGAATGCACACTGGTGAAGAGGGTGGCAGTTCATTCGTCAGGGTGATTGTTATCTGAACATTCTCTCCATTTCTGGTCTTGCTATAGACCACAGTCTCCTAAACACGAGGGTTAGACACTGGATAAGAGGAAAATCCAGGCTTGTCAAAAGACTACAACTTTCCAAGCCACCAAGCAACGCCTTTGTCAACTCCTGTGCCATTTATAATATAACAACTACTACTTTGAAAGAATTACAGGAATTCAGTGTTTTGCAATCAATAACTCCAATCTCTCAAGAGATTAACACTAACCTGATCATTCAGGCTGACTGATTTATGGAAACCAACTCTTTTTACAATGATAACGAACAGGCAATTCCATCTGCGTGCACAAACACTTTCTTCATAACGCGCGATGTTTGGAGCATCACAGTACCTTGCTGTGCAATCTGTTCGGCAGAAAAAGCAGAGCTCCATCGAAGCTCCGTGCTGAGCCAAGTGTTTCCTCGTGCTGGAAGAGGAGCGCAGATCTCAGGCGTCGCGACTCCATTTGTGGTTTGAAGTCCACATGGTACTGATACAGAACCCACTGAGGGCGGGACAGGATGCGAAAGAAGTTTGCGGTCAGCTGAATGGGATTACCAGTTACTCCTGAGGAAGTGAACACACACAGAATTTTAGTAGTAATTTTCAAACCTCACAGATTACAGAAAGTTACATTTGGCATCGTTTCGATTTAAAACTACTGACCACATTTGGATTCCTTCACATGCTCCATTGCCTGCCTCGTGTTAACGCCTGCATCATGAAAATCCCGGCGGCGTCCACCTCTTTCTCCAAGCTTCACCTGCTGAAATCCAGCTGAAATCTGTAGAAGAGCTAATGAAAACAAATGAAGACTGTTAACAGTCCACATGCACTAATATGAATGTAAAAAAACAACAAGGCAATAGTGTCGGTCTACAAATATATAATCTGCATTTTACATTTCTAGCAATGCACAGAAAGTGTTATCGAATCGGACTGCCTTATTTCTTTGCACAATTAGAAGAGATGGTTTCCTCTGCAGTGCAGTCCTCATCAGTTTACATTTTTAACTTTACTTATAAATGGAGTAAAGAAAGGACAAACAAAGATATTTAACAGAAGAAATGTAGCTCGACTTTTTGTTTGACTGCACCTTCTGCACTGAAGGGTCCTGGAGCACCTTTCTGCCTCCCTCTACCACCCAGGTCCCCCGCCTCTGGGGGAGGGGCAGCTGCTGGTGCCGGCTCTTGGGCCTGACTCTTGAAGAAAAAAAAACAAAAAAACAAAACAAAAGGAAGGTTGGAGAAGTGACGTCGCTTTAAGCATGGTCATTCTTTTCACGAGAAGGAACTTAACTCTGCAGACACATTTTTGACAATTACTTTTAATGTGCGCATCCAAGAATGAGATAAATATACCAGAGAGAATGTTTTCCCTTTACATTTTCCACAGCACATTAATGCTGCAAGTTCTCAGTATTTTCTGTAGTAAATAAAGAATTACGCTTGGAAAACGTTTTTCACACCTCGGCTTGTTTCTGCATTTTATGCAACAGGGTGAGACAAAATTATGTAAAATCATTTTAATCTGGAAAAATTCAGATTTAAAGTCCAACTTTAGAAATGACTGCCACTGTGTGCCGTTTCACTTTTAACAGGTGAGAAGAACAATTACGTTCTGTAAATGAAATGCTGAGCATGTTTTATGCAGTACATGTCTTTTTCAAAGAGTATGGGCAATGACAACAGTGAGTCCTGTGGATAATGGAGAGAATTCCCACTGTGACAAAAAAAAAAAAAAAAAATGCAGAAATGCAGTCCTGACACATCATTTTTCTTAGTTTCATGAGTCACTTCCATTTTATTTATACAGAATGGGTTAACAGCTAATTATTTCAAGGTATTTTATATAGTGAGGTAGATCTTGATAATACAAGCACAAAAACAAATGGAGCAACCCTGCTGGTGCATGTTTGAGGCAAATTTCAGTATAGAGGGAAAAATACTGGCAGTCGGCACTGCCATCCCTCAACCTTTTAACTCATATGGTACCAATTTGAAAAGCCTAGATGATTTCCTTCTCCAGTTTTGAATTCACAAACTTGTCCAGTGCGCATGCCCAGCGGTGTGAGGACATCCTATAAGCCTTTTCCGGGTGAGGGGTACAAAAGAAATAACAAAAAAACCCATAATAACTTGTTGGCATTACAGATACAGACCATTGGGTAATATAAGGCTTGGCACAGTAAATATCAGCCTGTTGTCTTTCTATCGGCCATGCGGCCTAAGCTGTATGCACCACTGACCCCTGCTGAATCAAAGTAGTTAACCAGCGTGTAACGGGAATATGATTTTTTTTAAAGGATTATTTAACAGTAAATTCAAAGGTGTCCTTACCGCTCCAGGTGCTGCAGTCTCCTGCCCACGCGCTCTTCCTCTGGATCTCGCTCGTGCTCTGCCAGTCATTTTCGCCCCCTCTCAATTTTTTCGGCTGATGAAAAGCGATACTCTAAATTTTCAGCGATTAAAAAAATGCAATTAATTTTTGCCAACCAAAATTTACCGTTGCAAAAACATCAAGGCCCTCTACTTTTACCCCGCCGCCATTTTGTGATCAAGTAGAATCGTTACACCTGATGCTAGCTAATGACCACATGCTAACGAGAAATCCGATTTTTGTGTACGATTGTTTTACAGAATAAAATGTGACATTCTTGTTTGCACATTAATTGCATGCGTTATCCAAGATTTTGACTGTAAATTGTAGCGTTTTTTGTCAAATAAATAGAGACCAATGCGTTAGCTAATTAACATCTGCCCATTAACGGTAAGGCTATCATTAATCGATTTCAATATCAACTTTAAGAGTCACTCTCAATATTTACTGTCGTTTTCAACACATGTTGTATGATATTAACTAAGAATACTCACTTTATTTTTTTCTTTTCTTATTATAAACCGTCCTAACTTTCCCTTACAGCAGGTGTCCCGGTCAAAGAGGAAAATGAAATGTGCACAATGTACTTATAGGCCGCATCACTGAAAAAATTAATACGCTACTGAGTTTCATCGACTTTCTCAACAAACGTCTTGAGATTAAATAATGTATTTAATCCACATATCAACCATATATTATAAGTATATTATAATTATATCCGGGCAAAACGGACCCATCCATGACGGGATACCTGTAATTACAAAATGCACTCCCCCCCCCCCCGAACTATGTTTTTAAGCGGAGTGGTTTAACCTGATACGGTGGTTGTGTGTGCATTTTTTTAAAATAGTGTGATTTCAATTTTGGCCACTAGATGTCAGCAAAGCTGTAGAATTAAATTTACAGACTCAGGATGACCGCTAATACAGTTCATCCAGCCTCTGATGCGGGCCTTAAACATATGGTTGCTGGTTGTTGGCCTGAGATTTCACCCGACAGGCCAGTAAGAACCTGTAAGAATGTTTCCTAAAGAATGTTTCCTAAAATTTCACCTTGACAAGGATGACTTAGAGTGTGTACACCATATAACATAATCTATAAAAGATTATCTTCTTAAAAATAGCCTATCAGTTCTTTTAGCTAGTATTAAACCGAATGAAGGTGAACAAAAGAGGGCTGTACAACTCACTGAATGAAAGTCAAGTGATAACTGTGAGTGATCTTTTCATGACTATATAGATGAGGGCCTTTTTCCAAGGCAATGAAGGCTTTGTGTCATTCAGTTTCTGTGCAAATGTAAACTTATCACCATGATGACAGAAATGTTAATCCAGAAGTGTGTTAAATGGCTTACACAAAGTCAGCAGTTTCTTTCAAGGCCTACCTAATCATGAGCCATTATTTCCTCACAGACTTTGCCTCTCTTCTCAACATCTCACCATTTAAAACACAACTTGGCATCTCAGAGGGCATTTTTTTAGGAAGATGTACGCAAGTCTTTCATGTCTGAGATCTAAGAGTGATTACATATTCAGACCTGAGGGATGAATCTGCGAGGACCTGCTTTAGTCACTGTTTACCTGCTGGAAGGAGACTGAAGGGAGCTAAAGGCAGAGACATCAGTGTCATCAAGTCAAATTGTTTGGTAAAAAACAGGAAAGGATGTAACAATCTAAAAAGAAAACCCCCAAAAAGCAAACCTCCACTATGATGTATGTCTCTGTAAGCTCATTAACAGCTACAGATGCAATTCAGCATTACTCACAACATGCACCTCCAAAAATGTTCCAGTACTGTAAAAGCTTTGATAAAGGAGGAGAAAAAATCTTTAAAAACCACCCTATCTCTTAAAAAAACAACAAAGGCCACTGAAAAAAGAAAAAAACGGGGGGAAAATGAAAGAAAAAGAAGAAAACGGGGCCAGAGAGAGGACTGCAAGCTGAGTGGTGTGAGGCTGAGAAAGGTGCACCCTGCCAGGGACGTTGATGAATGCGCTTCAGGCTTCAAGCTCGCCCTGCAGCCCCCAGCGGTGCGGATTCCACGCTTACGCTAATCATGCTCTGCGAGATGCTACGGCCTCGAAGCTGATGAAAGGAAACACGCAACACAGTTAGGCTATCAAAACTGCCTGCACAGTCACAAACACACACTCATCACTCCTGCATCTATCATCAACACAACCGAGAACATCGTCATCGCCGTCAAGAACGTGTCTTCATATTGATATTCATAGTTTTCAACCTAATTTCCTACTTTTGTCATTTAAAAAAAAAAAACCCAAACAGGATCAAAGCTTTCCTTCAACATAAATCGCAGTGGCTCCATTAAGCTCGAACCCCTGATTGCAAAAACCAGAACAAGAGGGGATTCTGCATATTAGGGATCTACCGTGCCACAATGTCAGTAAGCGGGTTAGGAAAATTAGATTATTCTCTTCCCGGCCATGGAACCTAATCTGCTCCACATCAGCGTGTTCCCCTTTAAAACAATCATGAGATTTCATACAAGCGGCACGACACTACAGGCATATTTTGCATGCCATGTCTAAGCATTTTAAGCTTTTTTGTGGCCTTAGGGGTTGAGGTCGGAGCTAGAGATGCACTTCACGGCATGAAACAAAACAGAAAAAGATTGTGGTCGGGGGGGATGCAGTAAAATGACTTTGCATTTCATGATGCCAGGCTCCTTAAAATGATGCAGCCATGCACTGTATCACAGGGGTAAAAAAAAAAAAAGTTATTTTTCTCCACGGGTATCCAAAGCCCATGCAGAAGAAGCAGTCAAAGCAGACACATAGTTTGTAAAATCTAAAACAAACTGTGTTGGTCTATTTATAATGAAGACGGAAAACAGTTTCCGGCTTTGTTAGTGATGCCGCACAGCTGGTGTTGTCAGAATCGCTGAGGTTCAATACCAACAATCAGTCCTCCGGAACAAGGAGACGATCATTTCCAAGCAGTCGAAAAATGCCAAAGAGAACGCTTTTATTCATCAATACATTTGAGCTTTTGTTACATTTACAGATTAGATTATGCTGTACCACCTTAAATCATTAATAAGCTATAAATTGTACTCCTACAAACTTAAATACAATATGAAAAAAAGAAGAGGAGAAAATATTATAAAACACATCCACTTATTGGAAAAGACATTAAACCAGAGTAATAGCTTTGCACATATTTCAGCATGCAATCTGTGAAAGCGCTGCCATCCTTTATCATATCCAACCGTGTGGATGTGCACACCGAGATAAACAAGCAGTATCGAATATTTAAGTCACAAGATTCTCTTGTTTGATGTTTTAACTGAATACCCTTGAATATTTTGAACACACACTGGTATTAACAGTGAAATGAAGAATGAAGACGGCTGAGAAAACTCAATGTGCTGCTCTGCGTTAGCCCTGTGAAGGAAGAGTGATCTGTTCAGGGTGTAAACCCCATTTTTCCCAGTGTCAGCTGAGATGCGTTCAGTACTCCTTAACCTTAACTTGGATAATGGAATATTTAAATTATCATAATCAGAGTGCGTCTAGTAGTTGATATCCTTGCAGTTTGAAGCCCTGGTGCAGTTATCAGGAGTGTGTATGTTCCTACAGTGCCTGCATCTCATGTGAAGTTACTGGCTGTGTGAATAGACCCAGACACTGGTTGATGACTGGATGAATTTTCTATGTACTGTGAAACTTAAAATTACTTTAAAGTAATGAAGTATGTTGGTTCAGCTTATTGTACTCAGCTTGTCTCCCTCCCTTCACTGAGCCTCCTTCTGCCTAACGTTTCCCTCAGTTAAAAGGGAGTTTTTCTTTCCCACTGTCGCCAAGTGCGTGCTCATCGGGGGTTGCTCGATTGTTGGGTTTTTCCATATTACTGTAGAGTCTTATAACATTAAGCGCCTTGAGCAGACTGTTATTGTGATATGGTGCTATATAAACAAAACTGAAATGAATAGAGCTTCCCTGTTTTTTAATGTTGAAGTTGTTTCTCTGGGCAACTAAGTGTCTGGTGGAGGAGAGAGACAGGATCTTACTGGACAAAGCAAACCTTAACAGTGGCTTAATTTTATTGTGTGTGCTTCGGATGTCGAGGATTTTACATCTGACTTAAATCATTGTCCGCGCAACACTTTCGAGCAAAGCCGACAACTATATAAATAATACTTTAAAAACCACAAAGCACGGCTGAATTGTCAAACTGTTTAAACCAAAACATTTACTTGTCGTGAATATACAAAACCCTTTTTTCATAAGTGATCCTTCCCCTTATCCACACTTCCTGCAAGCATGAGCTCCAAGGACATACCCTATTCAAGCTTTTTTTTTCCCTTTAGTACTTGGCAAATACTGTTTCCTGTTCATTTGATTAAAAAAAGAAAAAACCCCTCTGGCTTGTGGCGGCCTTGACTTGTTAGAGATTATTTGTGTACATAGATACGGGACATCTGGGTAGAGAAAAAAAAATAGGCCCCGATGTATCCACTGAATACTATAAAGGTGAAAAACTGTCAATCTTTTTTTTGAGTTTGCTATGAGGAAGTGATAGCTGTAAGCTTGTTTTTAATACTGTGTTTATGAATATACCTGACATGTTCAGACCCTACCCAGACCAACCTTTTTTCTCCCTTTCTTGGGGGAAGAGGCAGGGGGTTGGCAGGAGGAGGCCTTTGCTGACCATAGCAGACTCCTGCAGAGGCTGAACCCCCCTCCCTTGGTGCTGGCCTCAGTGAGGATCCCATGTGATCTCTGAAAAGTCAACAAGGGTTGGTCCACAGCTGGGCCGCAGGAGAACAGAGAGCAGACACGTAGCAACACCCTCCTACTGGGAGCAGCCGAGCAAAGGGAGGACTCAGGACCTGCATGGGAATCTACTGTCTTCCTCCGTGAAATGTGAGCAGACAGCAGGGTGGAATCTTCCCCAATTCAGTTTTAGCGCCCATTTTAGTTTCCATGCATGTTGGACTCCATCACCTCGTCTTTTCCAAGCAAACTCCCCATGTGCGGCAAAAGCCACTGCACAATGGACACACGGTGGATTTAATTTCGAGCTAAGATTAAGTTGCCTTCAGCATCACTGAAACTTTCTGAGGATTTCGAGTTAAAATCTCAGTGGTTATGCTTCTCCGTAGTCAGTGGCATTGGTTTGAACAAAGGTGCAGTGAAGCATCAGCAGCAAAGAATCTAATAAGCACAATGTGGGAATAAAGCAGAGGGGAGTGAGCATCAAAGGCAGCCAGGCACAGCATGACTGGCATCAGTCTGAACTCCCAACCTAGGACACTCAGCATGCTCTTCAGCAATTGCCCCCTTTAGACCAGTCCTGGGCAGTAATTAAAACCATCATTCCCACTGCCTCGGCATCTCATTAGCCACAGGACCCCAGGCTTTCATCCCTACTTGTCCATAAATATCACAACTCCGCACCAGCAATGATGAGTCCCACAAACCAAAACACACGTCCGTAAATCCTCGGAGCTGAACAGAGCATTATCTGACTATCATCCAACTCCAAAGGAACTGCGGGAGATCACAGAAGCTGGTCTATTCATGTCCACCGTAATTATTAGTGCACCAATCAGAGATAATTTGGCAGGAAACTGTCACCCTGCTGTTGGCTGATTAAATCTACCTGTGCAGCAAACAAAAACTAAACGCACATATGAAAGAGAAACCAAAGTGTAGCGTGATGCATTCCCTCTGCAGGGGAACAAAAAATCCTTTTTGTTTTTTCTGTTTTGTATGATTTTGTTTTCAGCTGCAAACATCAACCAGTGTTTGCGACGGAAACATCAAAAAAAAAAAAAAAAAGAGGAGAAACTGATACATTTGAAACTCCTACCCTTTCACTATCAAAGGGAGGATTTGAAGTGGGCGAGTATCGGTTGCAGTGGTCAGATTTAGCACTTTGGCTGTAGATAAAAAGAAACTCTTCTTCCCATGTTTAATTCAGTATGAGCCATGACTAACTCATGTAATATACTGGGCCTCTGAAGTCAATCGCAGGCTGCTTCACTTGCTTTGTGCCGGAGACAGAAATGAATGTACCTCAGCACAGCACAGCGCAGGCTTGCGAGTCAAGGAAATATGTCGCGATAGGTTTATTTTACACCCTGCTAAATCAGTTCTTTAGCATAGCAGCAACGCAGAGCTGTGCTAAAACCGTAATCCACTGCATATTATTAACCTACTTGGCATCACTGCCAGGATGTTTTAGTGCATTAGGATAAACGCAACAGAGCTAATGGAAGAGACAGGGGTGTAAATAAAAGCATTGTTTCTTTGAGCTAAGCAGTGCCTGTCTGTCACTGGCCAGTTCTCAAAACACATAGTGTACACTGCCTATGGTTTTTAATCACAGAGTAGTTTATCAAAGATATTTCAAATTGCTGCAGATGAGGTTTGGAATATATTCTCTGATCCTCTGAAGAGCTGCTAAATATTTGCAGGAAGCCCCACCCAAACACACAAAGCCAGGCCAGTCTGTTCTTACAGAGTGCTGTCACACGGCCCTCACAAACATGACAGCCACTCCTTCTGCTGCACAAGTATGCATGCATGCATGTGTGTAGTGTATGTATTTGAAATGGAGTCACCCCATTCTTTGGCCATGGGAAGCCTCTGATCTTTTACTGGCACAAAGACTTGTGCAAGAGGAGGATGAGCTCCCAACCTTTGTCAACATCCACCCTGAATGCGCTGCTTTTTTCGCTAACCGCAGTGCATTGTTTATGCGAGTGTTTGCGCAGAAAAAAAGGCCTTCATGCCACAAGAACCATTATAGATCAGGTCCCTATTTTCTCTTCAGCGCCATTATGAGTCAGTCAAAATTTAAACCCAACCAGAAGCTGGTTCTCAGCCAAATTCAGCTAACTGACTCTCTCCCGCTCTGTTTCTTTGAGAAGCCTTTGATGTTAGCAGGGGGCTTTTGCACTCGCAGTGATGGTAACGA
The DNA here is from genome assembly GCF_963969265.1 of Rhamphochromis sp. 'chilingali'. Classification (NCBI taxonomy): domain Eukaryota; kingdom Metazoa; phylum Chordata; class Actinopteri; order Cichliformes; family Cichlidae; genus Rhamphochromis; species Rhamphochromis sp. 'chilingali'. Next base: position 12,494,360 of record NC_137937.1, read on the forward strand.
ATGATACTTTAAGCGATTCTTTTTTATCCGGCGAGCTTAATGAAAGATTAATGGGTTTGATATTTTCCCTTGTTTATATTTTATTTAAAAAGTAAGCCGTGGTCCTTGGAACCTGTTAAAAGCTTCTTGGTAATGAGTTTATGGATCAGTGGAAGTCATATTGTCTTTGGCTCAAAACACAATAAGAAGTGTCGATTGTCTTTTTAGTAACACTGTCTTTACATAGAAAAAAAACAACCCACTGACCTTGAGGGCTGTGCCTACATCTTTGCCTGATATGGATGGAGCACATATCAGATATCAGCTAAGATGTGTTCATTTCCATATGTCCTAATTCAGCAGCAGGAGTCTCCACATTGCACTCTATTTCACAGTTCAAAGGAGGAAATTATTCAGATGCAGTGGATTTTGCAGTGACAGTCTTTAGATTTTCCCGCATAACACGTCTCGCTAAACAGACGGGTGGTGCATGATTTGATTATTTAGGGGAAGTGCACAGCTGACTGCTCCGAAATCTTGGTGGACTTTCTGTTATTCGGCAGCTAACTTTTTATTCTATATCGTTTATTTTGTTTACATAGATTTATTTTGGGGACAGCTGAAGAAAGACAGGAAGGGCAGAGAGATGGGGGGAGGACGTGGAATCAAACCATAGCCGCTGTGGTAAGGACAGAGTGCAGAAAGGACAGTGACTCAGACTGAATATTTATGGCTGTGGTCAGAAGTTTACATTCACTCATCATGGGCAGAACAATCAGAACTATGGGAAAGTCCAAGAAACTATGCTATGAGAATTATGCTAGAAGCTACCAGAAGTGTCAGGTTGAGGTGCAACCAGCTAAAGGACATTTAACCAAATTTCAGTGTGTGTGCATGCATTTACGTGCCTGTGTGGATTACAGAAAATCGGAAATGAATTCAAACATGTGCACCCAATTCTTGCTTTTGAAAGTCATTACAGATGCTGTACAATGAGTCTGCCTTGCAAAACGAACAGTTCAAAGAAATCATTTAAAGGCTCAAATTACCATGACATTCCTGCTCGTGATGAGTGCGTTTAAACTTCTGAACAAAACTGTATGTTAGGCTGCAGTCACTACTCATTTAGGTAGTCACTTAAATGGTTCAGGACTTGTGACATTCAAGAATCAGTGATATTTGCAGTTTTTGAGATTTGTTTTTCTAATTTTTGCTACATTAATGGGATTCTCTTCTTCTCTTTCCCTTTACAATCACATGCCTGTTACGCTTGCTACATATAAACATGTATACATTGTATTTTTGCCGTCGGCAGCAAATATTTTTTCATCGTTCATTGTGAATTCCAGGAAAGAGGTGCTCATCAGTTGTTTCAGTAAATGCCTCCAAATAACATATGCTTATGTTTAAGACACAAAAACCTTCTCTCAGGCATAGAAATTGTAATTGTTCTCTGCAGGGAGCAAAAGAAGAAGCAGTGTGGTGCTGTTTGTTTGGCACTTCCTGCTGACACGTCGGTTCTTTTTAACCTCGTTGCATGTGCTGCACAAGCAGAAGAACTCAAAGCTGTTCTCTAATGTCTTTTGTGGCTCTAAAGAGATGTTACCTAAACCCTGACGAAGGAAGTCATTGACTGATCACCATGGGAGACTATGGAAAATGAAGGAACGAGCTTGCATTTAGATTTTTGGACAGGGACTAAAAAGATATACCTGCTGCTGAGCCTGTGATGTTGACCAGTCATTTGAAACTTTCCAAATAGATTTAAAAAGTAACAATTTAAAAGAATCATCATTATTAAACAATAAACAGAGAATTGACAACCAATCATTATGTTTATTGGTGCTATTTTGATATTAGTTTCTGATAGATATAATGCTATTTTATGTATTTGTTAATGATGATTAAATGTGGCAATAATAAAAGTTGAATTGCTGCTCTTTCTAAGGGTGTTAAATTAGTGCAGTGATAGAGAAACCCTTACCTCCTGCTCCTCACACACGGGTGCTTGGACAGGACCTTGGTGTCACATTTTAGCACACTTGCTACTCATAGTAGTAGTAATGGCATAACCCAAAACCTGAACATCGAGAAAAGCGGGAAATCAACTGTGTTATTAACTGCATTCATTTTAGCCCACTTTTTTTTTTAACTTACACACTTTTTTAAAGCAAGTATTATAAACATTAGACTCATTTTTATGACAGCCATCCAAATGCATCTTAACCCTTTACAGAGTTTTTTAAACACCAGTTTCAGCTTGCTCCATTAATCTGATAAACTTCAATTATTAACCAATTAGTAAAGATTAATAATCCTACTGTAATAATTTAACTGAGAGTTAGACTGTTTAATTAAGTTGAATTAATGAAGTGTCATAAATAATAACAGTGATGAATCACAGTGAGAATGATGCTTTGATACAATACACTGCAATCCTGCCTGTTCCAATTGACTCTTGCTGAGCCCTTTAATGCACAACCCCCCCCCCCCCCCCCCCCCCTTCTCTTTTGTTATACATTCCCTGTCATCTTTCAATTATCCACATTCAAAATGAAGGTAAAATGACTCACAGACTGCTTTTCCGAAATGGGAATTAAAATGAGGCATTTAGATATAATGTCTATCGGCATAAGTGGCAGTTTTAAGTTATATAACATGATCTGACCAATAAAACAAATGTGCCGACTACTCTTCGAGACCACTTACAACACCACAGTAGTCCACAGCATACACAGTGGCTTGTTAATAGTGCTGTGATGATAGTTGTGGCACATTTTGAACAGAATCTTAAATTCTGAGGAAAATGGAAACAAGAATAATGACATCTGCCCACATCAGCAGTGGAAACAACCATTGTTTCTGAAAGTATGTTGCTTACTGCTTTTAAAGTGTACCCAGAGGACCAGTAAAGCACCCAGCATAGTCCAGCTACCACAACCACAGCTAGGAGGAGAAGCCTTAGTGACAAACTGCAACAGCGTGTTTGTGTTTTTGACCGGAAGAAAAAATAAATAAAAGAAAGAGAAAGAGGAGACTGCGGGGAGCATTTAGGAGGGAACAGTGTGCTTCTGAGTGTCAGGGCCTTCACTGGCCCTGAGGCCAACAATCTCTCTCTTCACTTTCTCTTCACCCCACTCTTCCCAACCCCCCACCCCCACCCCACCTCTTGCTCTGTGATTTATGTCTAATTACAGTGCAAACCGCAGCAGCCGTCAAGTTCGGATGGGGTGAGGCACAGACATGCCCCATCACCTGAGAGCAGCAACTTACTAGTTCTGCTGCAAAATACAGCTGCAATTTTCCCTTCAACCTAATCTCCCTGACGCTGGCTCTAGAAACATATTTGTGTGACAACAAGACACTGCACAGACCTCCTGCCAAACATAAGTGGGCTCGAATTACTGACAGAATGTAGAGAAAGTATATTCATTAAGCCAGATTAGTTACAGTTAAATGGTTTTTGCTCTTCTCATTGAGCCACTGATATCATTTGAACAAAAGATACAATAATAGACAGAATAATGCACATAGCATCATCTAACTTGTCATGAAACAACAATCCTTACTCCAGCAGCTGATAAACTGCATCTAAAACTCTCAATCGGATCCCACACAAAAGGGAAATGTGCTGTTTCTGTTGCTATGAGTTATGGGAAAAGATGCCCGTGAATTTTCGCTGCCTGCTCTTCTTTGCACTGTATATGTATGCGGATGTCTATGACATGCCGGGCATTGTCAGCGTACAGAATGCCCTCTTTGGCAGCCCCCTCGGTGAAACAGCACAGAAAGTCAAGGAAAAGAAAGGAAAGCGAGGAAGAAGGCGAGAAAGTGCCCACATGAGTGTGACATAGGGCTGCTGGACTCATTTGCTCACCATGACAACCATGCAGAGTGGAGGCGGAGGGCCGGGGGACCCCTGGCTTTCCGGGCCAGTACAATACGGAGAGGCACGGCTGTCTTAACCCCGGTGACATCCCCGTTGTCAGCGGGTCAAATGCTTGAATATCAATGAACTGACTCCGTGCCCCTTGTAGTGGTCCTCAAAACTGTCCAGTTCACATAAGAAGCTCTCGCTGTTCTCTCTGACCTCTCCTGACCTGCTTCCAGCCTCTTGCTGCATTCACACTTACACCACAGGGTTAAACAACACTTAATCAACACACACGTGCATTGCTGCTTCCAGTTTATTTCTTGTCTGCTAGAGTAATTCCCAACCAGTTTGATTCCCAACCAGTAACTGGCAATGAAATGACCTCTGTAGCTTAATGCTATATAGAAAATATGTGCTAAAATAACTAATTTCAGCATTAACGGTGAATATATTTATTTAAAACTATATTTATATGAATTAAATCTGGCTTACACACACTGATTACACAGTAAAAGTTAGTAAGTGTAAAGAAATGTCTAATGATCTTAGAGAAGCAATTGTTGCCGCCCATCAATCTGGGAAGTGTTAAGTAAGGCAATTTCCAAACAACCTGAAGTTCATCATTCTACAGTGAGAAAGTGGAAAAGCATTCAAGACAGCTGCTAATCTTCCCAGGCGTAAACATGCCAGCAAAGTCACACCAGCATCAAGGTGATCAAAGAAACTGGAAAAAACCCAAGCATGGTGGTAGCAGGGTGATGATTCAGGCTTGTTTTACAGCAGCGACACCCGAGTCAAAGTTCAGACCTTAACCAGACTGAAACGCTGTGAAAGGAGCTTAAAAGAGCTGTGGATAAACAAATGACTGCAAACCTGAGTGAACCAAATCACTGAGATGTGACACACTGATAAAAACAAACAGAAAATGATTCATTAAAGTGATTGCTGCTGAAAGTGGTTCGACAAGCTACTAAATCATGGAGTGTACTTAGTTTTTCACAGGACTGCATATGATTCTGTGAAAGCTTTTTTTTTTTTTGTTACATGACCGTACAGGAACATCTATGAACATCTGTTACTTTGTTGCCTAAGGTGTTGTCAGGTTGTCGATGAACTCTGTAGGTACCAGCCAGGCTCTAAATCACTTTGTGTTTTTGCAATAAAAAAGCATTTAAGTTCCATCTATGTTGAAGTTACTGTCAGTGACATGATGGAAGTGTTTCATATCAGCCAGTAATGACTGGGTTACCTGAGCTAGGAGTTAACAACCAAAACCATAGAAGGGGCTAAACTATGAAACTATGACAGAAAAAGCCAAAAATCCAAGGAAAACAAAAGAATCTTCACCATTAAAAGTGTGCTTATGATTACTATTAGTTTAAGAAAAAGACTAAATGTATGTACTGTACGTTTGGTTAGAAAGTAAGTAAGCGGGCGCTGGGTTAGCTCAGTGTGTTGAGTGGGCGAACACGTGCCATATGACTGACAGTGGCCAGCCTGCGTTCGAGTTTGAACTGTGGCCCTTTGCTGCATGCCTTCCTCCTTCTCTCTCTGCCCTTGCATTCCTGTCTTATCTTCATTGTGTCTATCAAATAAAGCGGAAAAAGCCCAAAAAATAAGGAAAAACTGAATTTTGGCTGAAATGAAAACTATAGTGTATAATCTGTCTAGAAGTCGGAAATTAATTTTCCTAACTGGCCACATGAGAAACTGGGGCTCTTATGTCCCTAAAAAAGCTGGACACTAAGCTTATCATTGCGCCCTACACAACAGTAAAGGCTGGCCTAAAGGACAGCACAGAGGCTCTATACATGGCAGCACAAGAACAAACTCCAAGCCACAGATCCATAGAGACAGGAGTCCATACCATAGCAGGCAGGACCCAAGTTGCAGACTGTGCAAAGGTGCCCCAGAGACGATCCAGCATATAGTAGCAATATGTAAGATGCAAGCTGGAACCGTTTTAACTGAGAGCCCTAACCAAGTGGTTGGGACAGTGTACAGGAACATCTGTGCCACATATGGATGAGAAGTCATCAAGTCCCGATGGGAAACATGATTAAAGGTGGTTGAGAACAACAGGGTTAAGATCTGGTGGGTCTTTGAGCTTCAGACAGATAAGCAGCCGTTGGCCAACCAACCAGACATAGTGGTGGTTGACAAGGAGCAGAAGACTGCAGCTGTGATAGATGTGGCAATCCCAGCAGACAGCCACACCAGGAACAAGGAGCATGAGAAGTACAGGAGCATTAGGAGCTATAAAAGCCAAACTGGAAGAGTAACTCCAGCAGATTCCAGATACAACATCGGAGGTCGTTGTCCAGAAGAGTGTATTCCCAGGAACAGATACTGTGCAGAACCATCAACCCCCTCCCGGGCACTGGCATAGGACCCGAGCTTGAGGATCACATACATACCACTCCCCATCCCCCAACATAAATATACACGCACATCCACAATATGTGGTTTTATCTTGTATTCATTAACATTCATGTTCAGTTGTTATTAAAAAAGACATGATGGATAGAGTAAATGAACGGGTGCTTGAGCTCATCGGATAGAATCGGGTGGGTGGATCAGACAGAAGTCATCGGACACAGCAGAGCCAGAGGAAATCATTTTGTCTGTAGAGAGCTTATGCAAACAAAAGCAGTTTTCAGAATACATGAGCAAATTCAAAGCAGGGTTTCTACAGCAGCTGCACCCATAGTGTCAATCTACAGCTAGCTGCGCATTTTCTGTTTAACAGAACACATTGTTGTCTTCCACACTGCTCCCTTTTCTGTCTTGAAGGACAGAGGAACAGAAGCTTGTCTTTTGTACTAGCCATGTCGTTTGTGATGTGAGGCAATGATCAAACAGAGAACTGAATTTAGTTCTTCATTTCTTTGTGCACCGCGTTGTGAACGATAGTAAACAGGCCGGGCAGGTGTCGTGCAGTAAATATGCAGACACATAGTTTCCGTGCATTTGTCAAACCAGTTTACCACAGCGTGAGATGGTTTGGGCTGGAGCCTGTCTCCTGACAGCTGTTTTATGGGCTAGAATCAGTTTTTTATTTGGCCATGGAAATGTTGGCTTTGCTCACATCTGCTCTCAAACACTCTGACATGAAGAATGGATCCTTTTTGGAAATCCTTCTATCCCAGTGTACCTAAAAATACAAGCACATTTTATTCAAGTGTTGACAAGTTTATTGATATAAACACAGCTTGAGCATCCTTAAGTCTAACTTTAAAAGGTCAGAAAATACATTTAAGGTATGAAAAAAGATCTTAAGTCATAAAGTCACGATATCAACAAAGACAGCAGGGGGTCAGCAGTGTTTTAAACAAGTTGCAACATACAGATTAGCCTCTTAAGTAGGTCATTATTTTCAACTTAGGCCTGATAAGTGGGTCCTGACCTCTTCTCTGGGTACATTAGCTGCTGCAGCCATCACTCTCATTACTATTATCAGGACCAGACAATCTGGCCTGCAACCAGTGTCCAGGAAACCCAAGATTCCTTTGCCAATGCTACGGCTTGATTGCTCAAAGGAACACATGTACCGGTATCAGATACAGTTGCAATAACCAACAATAAAGTCGTTTATCATCTCCTCAACTGTTCCTCGGTACTTATCCCAAATTGCTTCCAGTCCTGTCACTGCGTAAAGCAAGCTGGGAGCAAAATGGGACATTGCTTTGGAAAACTGTAGACCAACACATGTTATGCGTTGTGCATGCCCATTCATATTAACTTGATGCCCCAAGAAGAAAAAGGGATTTTTGGCCAGAGCAAAGAAAACTTGGGCAAAAACCTGAACAGAAAAAAACAAAAAAACAAAACACAAGCAAGCTAACAAACAGCACAGCCGCGCTCTCCTGTAGTTTAATACTTTGAATTGCAAATCAGTGGGTGCAAAATTCCATGAAAAACGTTTTGTTTATGTCTTCCTGTTGTTGTTATGCATTCATAGATTACAAAGTCCAGAGCAGCTTCTTGTCTGGTGGAGTGTATCTAAGTTAGCGTAGCATTACTTATGCAGTTCAGTGTAATTCTGATGTATTTAGTCAGGCTATGCTAATAGTATTATATTGGAAGAGCGTCAAAAAGGATGTTTAATAAAGCAGCAACCCAATAAACAGCACCACTTATATAAACTGCTTTTTGAGACATTTTTCCGGTATACATTTCTATCTTTAAGATTGTCATCGTAGCTCTACAATAGAGTGTTTTTAGTCTACTTTTACACCAGTAAAACATCTACTTCTGCATGGACCAAATCCGCATGTCAGCTGACATCTAGATGATTTAAGGGCACTGAGATGTACACAGATGAATATGAAATACAGCATATAATTCATTTTCAGTCATCAGTTAAAACAGGCAACCCTTATAGTCAAGTGGTCGGGGTACAATAATATTGAGGTTCTTCTGGAATTTGCAGTATGGCCTTTAACTTTATCAGTAAGCCAAATCAAACTATTGCTAATCTGCTGTTTGATCTGCATTAAAAACCAAACTACATCTCGCCTTGTTGCCATCTTTTGCATGGAGTTAATATTAAAATAGTCACATGCCTGCCTGAAGTATATTCCGCCAACAGGACGGGGATATTATTTCCCAGTTTATGTGACAGTTGATTGTGTAGTTTGCTTTCATGTTCTCCCCCTCTGTGCCATCTTTCTTTGTTAAGTTTGCTGAGAGTGTCTTTGAACCACAGGCATTTTCTCTCAGCGGTGTTCATGAGCCCTGCCAGATCCATCATCATCCCTCTCCCTCTGCCTCTCCCTCTATAGCTCTTATACTGTCTGTAAACTCGCGCGCACGTAAATACATACACATGTCGGCAGCCTCCCGCTGTGCCTGTTCTCTCTACTCCTCCATCAATCCTGTCACTGCCATCATAACATCTCTGAAAAATGCCCCTACATGTGATGAATGCACACAGGGTTGCTCCCATACATAGTTGCAAAGAAATATAGCAGTGACCTCGTACGAAGGAGAGCCGGCCCATTCTGGTGTTTTGCTGTGTTTTAGAGTTATCTGAGCTCGTAGCAGCGTGGATTACGAAGGTGGCATATTAAAGTCTGCTGCTTAGACACCGTGGCAAAACTTGCTTCCAGCTGACACCAGACTCTTGCCTTCTCAGTCACGTTGCAAGCCCATGGGTGTCACCGCACTCGTGAAGCAGCTCGCTTTCATCTGATTGTTTTGTGTCGAATGTTGCATATCCGTTGTTGCCATAGCAGAGAACAAGTGCATCAATTCAACTTGCCAAAACACAAAGATATGACTGGTCATTTCTCTGTTAAAGCAATTTGCACATTAGGATTTTTCAGATTCTTGCTGAGAGTTCAATGAGGCGATTGCTACTGCCAATATCGATCAAAAATCCCTATGCAACTGTTATCCAATTTCCATATTTTTCACACTGCTTTTAGTGTATAATAGTTCCAGATGAATGCTTTAGCTCTCGTGAAACAAAAGTGAGTCTCGCTGTGAATGCAGTTCTGAGGGAATTTTTGATGAATAGCTGCAAGTTATTGGATTTCCCATCCCTTATATTGTTTGCCAGATATCATTGTGCATGCTTTCACATGCAACAAGCAAACAGGCAAAGTCTCTGGAAAAAAATAGACTCAAACTTAAGGGAGGAAGCTGGCATACAAAGCAGCACAATTGAAAAATAGCCCCGAGTTGCCATACTCTGGTCCTCAGAGGAAGTTTGCCACTGCCCTGCTTGCATATGCGGGGGGAGTGTCTGTTTGCACAGGTCTCTGTCAGTTAACACTAATCTGCCTGATCTCCACCTCAAAGTCACTCACTTCTCCACATGCAAATAAACATATTCAGTCCTCTTTCAAACCAAAGCTGTTATCAAACACTTGTTTGATCAGCAGAGGGCTTTTGAGGCAGTTCATTATGCATTTGAAGAAAAAGGGCCCTGCCCCCGCCTTACAAGGAGAGAACACATTGTTGCCAGGTTTTTATGTAATTACTCTCACCTTCAGTCGCGGCCTGGAAATAAGACTGGGATGTATGTGTGTGTGAGAGAGCTATTAGTGCTGCTCTTTGTTGCAGATTGGCCTTATATGCTGTACTCTACATTGCCCTAGTTTCTTTGCTGTATAGATCAACTCAGAACATGAAGCTCACCCACTCTTCCTCCAAACCAAAGCCCTTAGAACTCTGGATTTTTGTACCACAAGAACTTGAGGGATGATAGAGAGCTTTCATTGCATGCTATGATAGTGCTTTGGTCTTTGAAACTTGCAGCTCTCTCTGTCTGTCTTTCTCTGTGCATTTTCCTTTTGTTTTGTTTAATCCAGTAACCCTCTGAGTTTCTTCTTCAAGAAGAAACAAGGCTGTTTCATTTGTCAACTTTTTTCAAAAAGATTCTGGTATAGCCAAAGGAGTCAGAACCCTCCAAAAAGAGACAGATTTACATCTAAAGTAGCTTTCTAATAAGAGAAACAAGAGCCTTGAGTGGGTTTGGGGCACTGGGAGCAGACGTGATGGCGGAAGCCCATTCTCCTCTGAGAAGCAGCCGAATTCCTTTGTGTGTATGCTGCATGCGTGCGCGTCATGTATGCGTCTAGGACACTGAGAGGCTAAACATTGCTTTCCAAATAGACAGGCCTGAACTAGTAAACAGGTGCTGCCGGAGCAGCTGAGGATGAAGACATGGGGCGTCTCCATAAAGCCTTGATCAAAGAGAAGTTGCCTGAGCCGCCAGTCATCCCAGCAACTTGATTTATGCCACTGTGTCAGAGTACTTTATGAGTGCTTGAAAAAACAGCGGATAATAGTGCATAAGTTCCTCTGTGGCCTTTCATACAGCTACAGCACAGAGTAGAAGGCGTCGCCACTTATTGAAACAAAAGCATAGGCTTCAGGTTTTGACTGGCGATGTTTACTTGACACTTTCCCTCTGAAGCTGAATCTGCCGTTGACACGCAGAGGACGCTTAATTTATGTTCGTAATACCGCTCTTTTCTGCAAAGACACCTAACATCAGCTCAATTACAGAGTGTGAAAAGCTGAAAATCCTGGCTTGCTGGCAAACCAGTCAAATTAAATTAAATCAAATAATTATCAAAGGTTTGATGCAATTTCAACAACACTGATCACAAGCAAAAGCCCCCCTTTCCCCCCTCCCTTTTTTTTGTCAACACATCATAAACGCATGCCTGCTGCTATCGCCAGCACAGCACGGCAGAAAGAGTACGGAACAGGAAACGGATGGAGTATGTGGGTGACGGGATTCATCCTGGTGGAATTTTAAGATACGTGCATCTGAGATTCATCAGCTTTAGTCATGTGGCTGTGGCGGGATTCCCCGCTTGGTCAAATAAAACGCATCCTTGCAAGAAACAAGCATTCACTAGAGAACACCATGAGACATCAGTTGTTTCACTTTGGCAAGAGGCTGCCTGTGATGTGATGGAATGAGACTTTTAAAAACATTAATACAGTTCAGTGTGATTTCAAGAAATTTCTTGCCAGCATTACTATGCCCTTGCTCTGAGCAGGATTTTTTTTTCCCCTTTGAAGAGAGCAAAAGAAGAGAAGTGAAGCCTGCTTGGCTGAAGAAGCCCCGGAGGGGGGTGGTAACTGTCATTTTTATTTACAGCCTTCCCAGACACCTCCAGGGCTGTTATCCAGGTGGCCTCTGTTGAAGCTCTCAGAAGAACTCACACCTTTTTCGCAACTCAGAGTATCAATAGACACCGGCTGACTTTGATTCAGCCACATAGACTTTGTGAGTCATGTGCTTTTGACTGTTAAAACGGGTTGGGTTGACGCTGGAACTTGAATGCCCTGAGGGATAAAGCATTAATACACTTCTAAAACTTTATTAGACCAGAGAGGGCCCTCTAACATAGGATTTAAACTATTTTTTACTTCTATGGTACAGTCACAAAAAAACAAATATCTAAAAAAAAAAAAGGGTTGAAAGTGAGACTGAAAAAAGTGGAAATGGTTTTATACTCAAAACTATAGCTTTACCCTTATTTGTTGCCATCATCTCTCAGATTCATGTTTTCCCATTGCTACCACAGCAATGGGAAAACATGAATCTGAGGTTCAAGACTAGACTTGTGCATGCACCTTAATATTTTGACAATGGAAGGACACTAAACATCTCAGTATACGACAATGTATTCAGTTTGCTCACGCTTTAAAGAAAAAATAAATCGCCTCAGTCAATATGTAACTACTTCAAATCCTGACCAGATGTGTCTTTAGAAACGTCACCGTGCCCTGCTGATAAGAAGAGAAGAGATGACAGATATTCTGTATTTTGGTTTGCAGCGGTGCTCTTTTCAAAGTCAAACCCTTCAAACAGTCTAATCCTGTCCTGAATGAGAGCTGGATTATTGTATAACCCTTTCATTGATGCGCACCGACACATGCACGCAGCGAGAAAGTGAGACGGAGAAGAAAAGAGAGAAAGAGAGAGATGAAGAAGGAAGACTAAAATAAAGTTCTATATTCACTTCAGCTGTGGCTGAAGAACCGGGCTTACATAAGCATGCAGCATAAAGACAGCGAGGAGTGCAGAAAATCATTAACACTGCAATCAAAGCGCTGATTCAAACCACTGATATTTGGTCCAATAAACATGGAGGTTAAACCGCTTGACTGCACCCGCTTTCGCTTTTCATCTTTAAAGAAAGCCACTAACAGTTACAAATGTAAACACAATCCCAATCCTAATGACAACATCTAAAGCCACCACATCAAGTTCTGAGGACACAATATTAATGATATCTCTGGGACAAAATATTGAAAACACTGAATAAATATGCCCATTAGTGACAGTGCTGCCTAACTGTAATGTTTTTATGACACTGACTGTGTTTTTTTTTTCTGCTGTTAGTCATCTTTAGCCACACATTTCAACTGTTTCCTCAAGAACGTTTAAAAACAAGAATCGGGACACAGCGACTCATTTCCACTCGACTTGTGCATCACTTCTCCTGTTCCCGCACTTATTAATTTACCTTTTTTCAGACGTGTTAATATATATTTTCCATAAGCACGATCAAATGCATGCGCACGATTTATGAGTTAATGTGGATCTCCCATAAGCTACTAACCTGCTAATAAAGAACTACAGATATATTTTTTGCTTAATTTTATATTCTTATAAAAATTCCAGATAGAATAGTCAAAACCTAGCTCTTAAGCACATATATAAATTAAGGTTAATGGTTTAAATGTTTAGTACGCATTAAAATTACTCCCTGTATATGATAGTGGGGGTAAAAAAGAACAACAAAAAAATCTCACAAGCTTAACGTGTCTCACGCCAACAGGGAGAACAACAGCACAGCAGCCACACAAAATTCCAGCTTTACAAACATTTAAAACTAGAACGTTTTATTACTTTTCTATAAAATCTCAACTTTTCAGAAATATATACAAATGTTCCCTTGTGCTATAAAACAGCAAAGAAAAAAAAAAACAGCATTTACAAATAACTTTTCTCAGTACTGAGTGCTTGATTAATTTATGGCATGGATTTGCCTCACAATGGGGCAGTTCTGAAGGTCTCGAGCGCCTTTCAGCAACTGCTCTCAGTCCAGTTTAAACATATATGGCACTGCATTGATTTCCATTAACAGAAAAAGCCTCCAAACACACCGGTCATCTCTCTGACTATTTGCCATTAATGTCTATGGGGTTCATCATGCATTGTCTGTAATCGGTCAACAACAGTACAAGTGTTGTTTTGGCTGTAATGAAAAACATCTATTGCACATTATTCAAGTAACCCCACTGCACATCCAAATGGTTTATTCCACTCTTTTTGTCTCTGGAACAATAACTTTTTTTTCCTCTAGGATAAGTGAATCCAGGAGTAGCAGATTTTTCTCAAACAAAGGCAGCTCTTGTTGTGTGACATGGCTCAAGACTGAACAAAACCCCCATGTTGTATTACCTTCGATGCATATTGCATAAATAAAACATGAAGCTTGATTCATTTGATGGCACTGATCATTAGAAGTCTTGTTTAGGGCTTTAAAAGTATTTTGGGGGTTTGCACAAAGAGAGTCAGCTCATACACATGTTGGAGGGGGGCGTGTGGGCTCGTATTTAGTGTTGGGCCCTTTGAGAGATGGGTGAGGTTTAATGTAAGGCCTGCTGCTGGTGAACACACTGGCAGCCTTCCGCCTCGTTCTCTTCTTTATCTTCCTGCTGAACACGTTCTGCCATGACTGCAGTGTCTTTGAGGTCCAGATCCACATGCCGCTGGTGATGCCCACCACCAGCAGCATGAAGATCTTCACCATGAAGATTTCGACAGCGGGGATAGAAGCCTTCATGATGCAGTCGTCGGACTCTAGCCCGCTGCTGCTGCATTTCTGCTCCCCTGCGAGAATGCGCCAGTAGTCCATGTTGAGCCTCTCGTAGAAATAGCAGGCGATGACGCAGGTGGCTGGGACAGTGTAGAGGACAGAGAAGACTCCGATGCGAACCATCAGCTTCTCAAGCTTGTCTGTGTTCTCTCCCTCGGTTTTCATAATCTTGCGGATGTGGAAGAGTGCAACAAAGCCGGACAGCAGAAATGAAGTGCCGATAATGAGATAGCAGGAGAGAGGAATGAGCACAAAACCTGTGAGAGCTTTGACATCCATGCTGCCCACGTAGCAGACGCCCGTCAGCTCGTCTCCGGCCACCTTCCTCATCACCAGTATCATGATTGTCTTTATGGCAGGGATGGCCCACGCTGCCAGATGGAAGTAGCTGCTGTTTGCTTCGATGGCCTCGTGACCCCATTTCTTCCCAGCAGCCAAGAACCACGTGAGGGTCAGGATAACCCACCAGAGGGAGCTGGCCATGCCAAAATAATACAGAATGAGGAACACAATAGTGCAGCCTGTGCTCTCCAGACCCTCCTGGATAATATATTGGACCCCGTTGTCTCTGTCGCAGGCTATTCTGTCAGCTCCCACAAAGAGCCGAATGAGGTAGCCCACAGAGTAAACACAGTAGGACATGGAGAGGAAGATGATTGGTCTCTCGGGGTATTTGAAACGCTGTGGGTCAATGAGGAAAGTGAGCACTGTGAAGGCGCTGGAGACAAAGCACAGGATGGACCAGATGGCCATCCACACCAGAGAGAACTGCTTGTCTCCCTGACTCCAGTACACATCCACTTTTGGGTAGCATTTGGGGGCACAGGACTCACTCTTCTCCACAAAGTGGAACTTGCCTGGGTTGCTGCACATCTGCTTGCTGCCACTGTCTTTAGGGTGAAGGTCCTGCCCACTCAGAGGCCGCTGCAGCCTGAAATCCGGAGGCTGGGTGTGGGAGACTTTGGGAGGTTCGTCCGAGCCATTGTTGGGCGCCTCCATGCAGAGGTTGTTTGGGTCATTTTTGGTAGGCAGACGTGAGCAGTCCAGAGACTCCGGCCAGGGGAAGTTAAAATGTTCCAGGATGGGAGAACATTTCAGCTTGACCTGCTCACACATAACTCTACACGCTGGAATGGGGTTTGACACCTGCTCCGTGCACATGGGAGCATACAGTGAGCAGAGGAAAAATCTGAGGTGGCTGTGACATCCAAACTGTATGAGGGTGGCAAACTCCTGCAGCTTTATCGCTGCCTCTTTTTGGTCATCATGGCCCATCAGATTTGGCATGCGAGTCATGTTGTAGCCAATGTCTTTACACTGAGGGATGGTGATGTGCTGACATCTCCCCTCTCCTGACCAGTCAGGATCTATTGAGCTTATGGCTGAGCCCCTACTGCTCAACAGCAGCAGCACCAGCGCATAGATAAGGCTCACTTTAACAGCTGAACACATTGTGTTGTTTTAATAGAGGCAAAAAAACAGCTAAATGTTCACCAAAACCTCAGACACACAAGTTTCTTTCATTAAAAAAGTGAGCGATGAATCCAGGCTGGCGATGGCGGTTATTGGATCAATGTGGAGAAACTTACTCAGCTCTCCGTAGCAGGACCATCGCTTCCTCACTTTAAAAACTGCAGATTTAAAATATCAAAGATAAATCCCGCGACGGTCCGAACACGGTTCCTCGCTGGAAGTGTGCCGTCTGGTCCATGCTTTCAGTTTGCGGCTTCGGTGCAGCAGCTACTTGTTCCGTCTCCTGCGCTGTGAATATCAGTCTGCTGTGCGTAAAAGAGAATTTCTTTGTGCCCCGATGTGTTCCCCTCTTGTTTCCAAAAGTCTCACCGGCTCGCCTTTACGCTCCATGGCACTTTCCGAGAGTCTCTCTCTCTCTGTGGCAGATTTCAGTCATTGTGTGACAACTTTAAAAAACAAAAACAAACAATCTCCCTCCAGCTCTTTATCCGACGGTCATGGCTGCTCGCAAGGCAACGGGGACAAATAAGCAGTCAGCAAAACAAGTCGAACACATATCGGTCTCTATAAATGTGTCCCAGAAACGCAGGATTATGCTCCCTCTGTAAGTAGGCAGTTGATGCTTTTGGTGGCAGTGCTCGTCTGAGCTGGTCGGAGCCTCCGTCCCGGTCTAACCTGCCAAAAGATCCGCCTTCAAAGACAGCTAATTTGCATAAGAAAGCTGACACTGACACGCGGATTATTTTCAGATCGTGCGGAACAGCTTGTTCATTACAGCGCTTTCAAAGGCTCGCAGCAAACTTCCTTCTCTCTGTTTGTTTGTGCTCAGCCACAAACTTCGAGGCGCATTTTAAGAGAATCACCAAAAATATTGCGCAATATGGCTCACGGCCGCACTGGTCCACCAAAAGCAGCCACGGTTCATATTCCAATTGCATTTAGTTAAAAATAAAAATAAAATGCAAGTGTAGATAATGTTTTCCTTTAACTTTTTTCGCATTTAATTCTTTCCCTTTGCAAATATTTACAATATATATCAATTTTGATAAACGATGGAAATTTTTTTATATTTATTTAACACCATTTAAGACTTTTAAAATTCTCAATATAATTCTATACTATAAATCTAAAAGTCTCAATCAGATATCAAACATCAATAGATGTTTTTTAATAAGTGTTTGATGTAATCTAGGCAACAACAGTCATGCTCTCAAATCTATTAAATAATAAGGTAGTAGATTATCCTATGGTTGTAGTACAACCATGCAACCAAGTACAGCAAATCACAGGCTAAGTAAGCTGTAGTCAGTTTGGAGATTCTGAGTTATTAATACTTAAATTTAAGCTGCATTTTAATATTGCAGCTTTTCCAAAGGGATCTAACTGTACTGTTTTATATGACTTTTACACTCAAACGGTATCATATTTTATCTGTTCCAAAGTACTACACGTTAGGGGAGAGCACAGTGGCCTCACATTCATTTTAAAGTATTCATTTAAAGTACTATTAGGCCTTTTCAACTCCGTATAAGTTCAGAGTACAGAGAATTAAATCAGAATCCTCTCGGTTTTTAGAGCCAAGTTTCCAAACCAGTAACATGAAGAATAGAACAAACCAACCAAAATGTTACAGACGTATTCTTTTAACTGTGAAAGAAAGGAATCTGACTGCATTGTGTCGCAATCATCTCTGGGCAGTCTTTAACAAACAACAAAACACTCATGAAGAAAAGCCAAAACACACAAGGATAATGGTAAAAGTACGTCCAGTTTTGGGAGCTGTTTAGGATTCAGCAGTACAAGAATCTGGGTGCTCTGGCCAACGTTGCAAACGCATAATTCAACAATACCTCGCAGACATTTCCTGCCTTTTTTCCAATGAAGGAAGCCATTCTGCAAACAAATAAGAAGGTCAAATTCCTTTTGGATCTGTGGTCCTAAAGTGGTGCCATTGTTCTATTGTCAAGCTTACAGAGGTACACTTGCAGCAGTAAATAAATTTACTGTTTAACGTCTCCTACAGCGACACTTCCATTCTCACCAGATCAGGTCAATTTCAGCTTTTTTTTAAAAATCTTTTTTTTTTGGATGCTAATTTCTTCCATCACATTTCAATGCAAGCAAAACTGAAACGTTAAAGAGTAAATATTAGGTTGCTGTCCCAGACAAATATCTGAAAATAATTTGGTATGGATAAACCACTGGGCGTTTCAACTTCTGTGCACTTTGCTTGTTCTTGCTTTCTCTGATGGTTTCCTGCAGGTGCACCGGTTTCCTCCCACTCTTAAGACATGTGGATTGGCTGAACTGACCACTTTTTCCACAAATACAAATACACTGATGATCTGTTCAGTTTTCACCCTAGCTCTTGTGCTTGTTAAGCTCCAACTCCCTGTGATTCAGAGCAGTACAAGTGGAGAGAGGATTTGACCACACTTTGTTCTTTTCATTATGCAGGCTTGTTCTCTAAACTATCTGTTTAACTTTAGTGGTGCTATATGGCAGGATGTGATGGCACAAGGGACTTTCTGCCTGTTTTGTGTGTGTGTGTGTGTGTGTGTGTGTGTGTGTGTGTGTGTGTGTGTGTGTGTGTGCGTGTGTGTGTGCGTGTGTGTGTGTGTGTGTGTGTGTGTGTGTGTGTGTGAGAGAGAGAGAGAGAGAGAGATCCTCCAGGCTTTGCTCACACTACCTTGTAGTGGTAAGATTTATACTGAGGCCTGGCTATGGTCTCCACTGCGGGTGAAATGCTGATCACAAGTAAACAGGAGTGCTTTTAGTGCATTTTTACAAGTCACTAAAGTGCTTTTAGAAGTATTTCAGAAATGTGTCCGAGCAAGAGAAACCCGGCACCAGCGTGCCTAAATGGCTTAAGCCCAGCATATCTTAGTGGTGGCACTTCAGCTGTTAGTGCTCAGCGTGAGGAGCGAGAGCATAAATATGGGGTATGAATACACTTATGGACACAATACCCTCCTCCTATGCAGCACATGTGCTCCTCAGATTTCATGTATCCAGCTGTTAACATTTTAGGTGCTCCGGTCCTAAATGTGAGTATAAAATACTTGATGTTCACTTCACACACTGCTTATATGTGTGCCTTGTGGTGTGTCCACAGCCTTTAGCTGCTTACGCTAGTTTCATTTCCTGACAGATATAATATTTCCAAAGGGGAAATCTTTAGTTAAAGTCATTCTGGCGGGAAACGAAGAATAATAATGGAAACCATTTTCCTTTGTAATACAGCAGCAGTTCCCCCCCCCCCTTTTCTTTTTAATATTCGGACCCCTCGCAAAGATAAGGACAACAGCTGACCTGCCTGCTCTACCCCTCCCGCCCAACTAGAGCTCTATTAGTCTGCGGCTGATGCGCAGACGTAAAAAAATAAAAAGAGTTGACGGCTTTAATGTGAAGAATAATATAATATCTGCTTGCTCGCTGGGCCTGTTCTGCTCACCATTTACTGATCATCTGGCTTTTAGGAAACCTTGTCTGGCATTTTTGAAAGCAAATATCTGCCCTTATTTCCACTGCCTTTGGTGTAATGAAGCAGACAAGATAAAATTGTCACATAGTCTAATAAGAAGACACAGTCTGCTGGCTTGTTGTAATTCATCGCCTTTGTTCTGTTCTCGTCCCTGTCTTTCCTCCTGCCTCCTTCTCTTTAATGATTGTTTTGCTGGTCATGATGATATCTCTTTGAAAACGGGAAGAAAAAGAGAAGGAATCCGGCCTGTTCAGTCTTTAGCATCTGTCGCATCAGTAGCTACCACTGTCTCTTTTATGATCCTCCCCTCCCTCAGCATCCCCCCCCCACCTTTTTTTATATACCCCCTCCTATAACTGATTCCTACTCGCACAGTCTATTTCTCTCTCTCTCTCTCACACACACACACACACACATGCACACACAGCAACTTTATCTCATCTCTGCAACCACAACAGTGCGACGAAGAAAAGCGGCACTGCTCCATCTCTGAGAAATCAGCAACTGTGAGATAATTCTGTAACTAATAAAGTGAAAGGGAGGGCCCTTTGATGGCTGAAGCTGAAAAGATATTTTATTTTTTGTGTGTGTGGGATTTGAGATGTGTGATTCTATGGAGCGAGCTCGCTCCCCTGCTGCTAGGCTCTGGCTGGAAGCTGGCCCCCCCTCTGGCTAATGTTATGGAGAATCGGAGGAATTTTATGGCTGTCTTTTCCCTCAGCCCCCTTTTTTCTTTTGTTCCCCTTTGAAGAATGACTTTAGACATTTTATTTACATATTTAACAACGGATGAAAGAAATGAAGGGCGAGGAAGCAAAGCTCCTTGGGCTCTTAAGAGAATTTCGATCAGTAAAAATGAGTTGTACCTCGTGTCTTTTCTTTCTTTTTTTTTGCTTGCGTGGCTTCAAATTAGATAAAACACGCAACTATAGTGGTGACATTTCTGAAACTGAGGCCATCACCTCTCTGATGAGAGTGTGCCCAAAGCTGACTCGCTATCAGCAAGAGCAATCACAGTATTTCAGTTAATTGCCGCGCTTAGCTGACTGGCATGCTGTTCCAACATGTGAGGTATGCTATGGGAGAGATGGGGGGACGTTTTAGACATGTTTGGCATTGTTGGCGGCGTTGAAAGGGCATGTTGATTAAACATACGGGTGGGGTAGCCCTATAATCTTCTTAACCAAGGCCCTCCTGCTCTTTCAGAGGGCACAATAAGAAGAAACAACACACTCAGTTGGAGGTGAGACTATTTGTCCACATGCCCTGCACATTGTCCAAGGATCCTGTTCTCCCTCCTGATCGCACACATTCAGCATTTAGCTCAGGATGATCCTATTTATCAACATAATCTGTTATTTTCTCTCTTATTGCCACTTAACAATGTGTGAAGAGGCTGGTGCCAAAAACCAAAAAAGAAAAAAGAAAGAAAAGAAAAATGATGGGAAAGCTATGGCATCTGGGCAAAGACAGTAGTAAAAAAATTAAATTAAAAAAATAAAGCAGTGTTTGAATATCAAAGCAAAATCTCTGCCCAATCTCCGTTAAAAACATCTTCTGCTTGCAAAACTGCTCGCAGAGATAATCCGGTGTAATAATATACATGGTGTTTCTGTCCTGTTTAAAATGCTGGAGCTTTACTGAGAGCACGGGTTTCTGTAAAGGGTCAGACGTTTTGAGGAAACGCATATGAATCAAATAATTAATTATTGAAGATCCCTGTCAACATCAAAGCCTCCAGTATTCTTTGCTCATATGGTTTAAATAGTCTGATAAAGTAACTTATTAATGAGGACTAATTTGTTTCGTGCTTTTTTTAAATTTTATTTTGCTTTGCTCAATTAAAACCTGCTTTGCTTCACTGCTGTCATTTATGGGCAGAGCTAAACCAGTTGAAGGTTAACCCTCTGACCTCATTGTTTGTGTATTCTGGTTGATAAGAGGACGTCATTGCATAATTATAACCTTCCCAAGTGTTTAGAGGGTAAATTAGCAATATGACTGGGAGAAGCTGTCAGCCAATCTGCAATAAACAGAGCTGTTGTAATGAATTTGGTTTGTTTTGAATCTTAATAACATCTGCGCCGAGGCTGCTTTGAGACGGCAGTATTAGTTTAGTGGGCTGTTCTTACATCATACCCTTTTATGTGGTGGTCGTTTAACCGCAAAGAGAAGCGGAAGGGAGGAAGTAGTAGTGGATGGAAGAGGAAAGGGGTGGGGGTTTGCTGGTGGAGCTTAAGATGAAGTAATGAACCAAAACAGATTCAAATATAAATGCTCGAAAAATGCATTTATATTTAAGAAAGTCACATCAGACCCAGCGGAGACGTTTGCGAGACTCAGTCGACTTTTTCTGTCAAGTTCTTAGAAACACAAAAGTGAATAAGATGCTATGGATGAAAGAGGAAGGGGGGGAAAATAAGTCAAAATGAGGGTAAACATTTTCTTGGGTGCATCGGTGAAGGACACTAATGGCAATATTATTACCCAAGGTCCTTGTGGGGGCACTTGAGTGTGAATTGCTAATCAGGAAGGCCTTCTCTGGTCTAATCCCTCTTTGAGTGGCCGGCCTGGAATCAGCACGTCTGGGGAGACTCCCCACTGCTTCTGGCTCTGGAGGCTCCATTCAATAGCGTAGCCCTCCTGTCCCATTCCCACAGTCCCCTCACACTGTGCAGAGCTGCCATGCATGTGCGCGCACACACATGTGCACAAACCTACACAAACGCACATCCTCCTCTAACCAAATTAGATTAGACCCTTCCCTTTCTCCCCAGCAAGGCGCTGGTCTTTTCTCTGCCTGGTCATTTATCCTAGCCCTTTTGTCTCTGCTTCATAAAAGAGAAACAAATTCCCAAACAACTCCCCGCCTAAGAATTCACTGGTTTGGAAAAGGATGAGGGAAGGGCAGACATCTTTAGCGGACCTTAGGTGATGCTATAATATCACCGACCCTTTGGTGTGTCAGCTCTAATGATGTGTGTGTGTGTGGGGAGGGGGGGTGAACAGAAGTCTGGCAGTGCGGTTGGCAGAGCAGTGAGAACAACGCCAGCTGTGCATCATGTCAACCTGTTACCCCACAAAAACATTGACAGCAACACTAAGGATCTCTTTATTGTGCCCCCTCGCTAACATTGTCCAGCATTTGCTCAGCTCGGCCGTAAATCCTCCCTGACTAGAATAGATAAAATTCACTTGGCGAACGGTCTGCACAAGATGTGCACCAGTGTGTCCGAGTCCTCCAGTATTAGTTGTTTTGATTCCTTGTATCTCTATTCCTTGTAAACCAGTAATGGACACTGACGCATATAGGCAAAATAAAGGCCTCAGTTGAAAGGGTCTTTTGTAAGAAAGCCCTGGTGGAAGCTTATTCCTCCTGGTTCAATGTGCAGCCAAGCTATCCCAAAAGCAGCAAATTGAGATCAAAGCAAAATTAAAGCTGACTCGTTCAAAGCAAGATAAAAATGTGTGAGCCTGCAGCGATATTTTCTCTATTGATTTCCTCCTTTGCTTGCACTCCGTGGGACTGTGCTGGCTGTGCTGTGCTCAGCGCCAGCATTGGAGACTCTAAGGCTGCTGCAGGGAGAAAGGAAATGACTATCGATACAGACAGAAAAACACTGTCATAATGATCAGGGATAAACGGACTTCACAGAGTGTGTGAGATCTAAGTGATTGGGCAACTTTTCATTGCTTTCCAAATTTGTTTTCACTTTGCATTAAGACAAAGGGAAAAATAATGAGACCGTCTAATAGCAAGAGGCATGAAGCGCAAGCATAGGAATGGCATTGTCTTGTGCTGTTATTAGCTGTGATTCTCTCGCCAGAAGAAGGCGTGTAGAGCAAAGTTTTGTCATTGTCTTTTCATCTGGTGCATGGGTCTCTTTCTTTTTCTTTTTTTTTAAGGAGCCACATGTGGAGTCTTTTTCCCTAAAGTTTATTTAGATTCGCAAGAACACTGAAGAGTGTCTTTCGCAGACGTTTCTCTGGCTATTTCTATTTGCTTTCATGTTCAGCGTTAGTGCGAAAAAAAGTCAGGCACAGCTGAAGTTTTCTTTTTGCCGCACAGCAGATATCTATACTTTGGAAAGACGTCATCTTTAATTAGAGAGAGAACTAGTTAGAATGCAAGGTTCCAATAATAATACAAAAGCAAACAAAATGTCTTTGTTAGGCTCAAACCAAAGTAATTATGGGTAATTTACCATCTTGCTGCTGCAAGGTGTGAAGGGATGAGTGAAGGTGCAGGTGACAGATTCAGTGCTGTGTTTGAAGTCCTGGGGAGGGATTGACAAGCCTTGCAGTGAAACCTGAGCAGGTATGAAGACAAGCTGGAACAATCAGTGTCTGTAACAAGCAGCAACCTCCGGGGCTGAAAAATGAAGCCAGCGCAGTCAGTGTGGAACAAGTGCCAATAACTGCAGTTTCCTGAATAGCCACTTGAGGGTGGCACAGAAATACATCCCGATCAACCCGCTTGTTGCCAAATTTTACATCACAGATGATTATGTTTACTGCATAATACAAAAACAAAATCTAATTCTGACCTTCTTGGGGAAGGGCGAACATTCATATAGCTCACCTGTTTAAATTGCTGATATATGCATGTAAACTTGTGCGAGAAAGCTCACCAAACTCACAGATGAATAGAATGTTTTCCTTCATCGTGTGGTTGAACTTAATGCAACTCTAGGCTTCGTTTCTATTGGTCGCGCAAAGGTACGTCACAGCACGCAGCAGTTAAAATTGAACTGGGTTGAGTTTGGACTTGCTCAGCGCAGTGGGAAACCGTTATTGCGCTATGCAGTCAATAGAAATGAATGTGTTTCAGAGTGCAGGGCTGCAGGTGCCATGTCCTATGTGAAAAGGGCCTTCAGACTATCTTGCCAGAATTATACCAGAAGCTTCTTGATGGCTACCAAAAGCATCTGGTAGCCATCAACTTGCATCCAAACATTTAACCAAATGTTAGTGTGGGTGAATGTATATTTCTGACCCTGTTTAGAATTGAGAAAATACAAAATAACATGCATAAACATGTTTATTTAGTCCCAATGTTGTCGCAGTTACTGTCAGTAGATAAGGCATGCAGTGCTCCTGTCTCCAGTGAGCTACCGAGTCGGCTAAACAACAACAACAACAACAACAACTAGTTATAAGCTAACATGCCAGCTAAGGTTAAGCTGTTGGGCTCAAAATCACACTTTCCCTCTAATAAACAGTTTGATTACATTCTCATATTAGAGCCACATGTTTCACTAATGTGGGCTAACAGCAGCTAACAGAGGCTAATAGCGGCTAACAGCCGCTAACAGAGGCCAACAGCAGGTAAAGATGGCAAAACCAGCAGTGCTTACTGACAGAAAAGTGAAGAATAGCTTCAAGAACTCACCTCAATATTGCTGCCATCACTTTTTTGCCCTTTATTATTTTAATATTTTAATGAAATATTCCAACAAATAATATTATTTGATGTAATGTTTAGCCCATCCAATATGTGTGTATTTTATTTTTGATGATTTCAAGGATCTTGGTGTATTAATCTGTATCTGTATCTGTGTCTGTGCAGCCCAACAGTTTAGGAATGGAGCTTACTAACCAAGCTTGCTTGCATTAACTGATAATTTAGTATTTAGTAACTCTAATCCTTATACGTTAGCCACAGATCTAACAGGGAGGCTGCCAGAATGCTAAAGCTGATGCTTCAAAAAGCAGTAACAGGGGACGTCACTGCAGTTGCAGCATTTTGTTGTTGTTGCAATGTACAGCCTATGATCTACACACAGTACAAGATCAATTCTCATGTTGAATGTCTGCAGAGACTAACATGAAGTAATGTGGCAAAGATGTTAGAAAGCCAAAATGTTGACACTGCAGCTCTCAAAGCACTGACAAAACGAAAAAAAAAGTGTTTTGCATTTCTTCCAAACATATGCATGAGTGTATATGCACATCCTTCCTTCCTGCTGTCTGTGCCGCTCTCTGTTTTGAGGTGTAACACCTGGGCGAGCTGAAAGAAACATGAATCAAGCTGAGGAAAATGTCTTTTAATCTGTTTCAGATTTTGTTTCATAGCTGTAAGCAGTCTTACCTCATCTATGAATCTTCCTTCTCAGACAGAGGGATCACTGTATCTGTAGGCATTCCTCAGGCTCAAATATCAAAACAGCACTAAATAACCCGTCAGTCTCATTTCCCAGAATATAGATGTTGCAGCATGATGGTCCATATTTTGGGGGAAGATTTACCCTCTGATGGTATATCCTCTTAAGTTTAAAGGTCAAAACATCATAAATATATGCAGATGAAAGGCAGGATTAAGATTTCTGTAACCTGCAAGATGTAACAAAAGAAGCAGTGCTATGAAGCGAACGCGGTGAAATGATCCAGAAACTGAATTATAGAAGTGGTAAAAATGTCTTGTTTTCACACATTTCGCTCTTGTGACAGCTGTTGGTAACCCAGTTATGGAATGCGCCTCTGGGCTTTATTCCTTTTTCCACTCTGAAAAAGTGCAATGGCTGTTTAACTTTTACGTGTGCGGTGTTCAAGAGATGTCCCAGACATTATTATCAAACTTTATACCGAGTGATTTCATTTCACATCGCTGTCTCAGTGCCTCCGGAGTGATCGGCCGGGGAACCTGCGATAGATCCAACTCCATTAAAAAAGAAGCCACTGCTACGTTTGGTTAAAAGTTGTCCTGTTCGGAGCTGTTTGACATGCAAGCTTCATACATCCTGTTTGATTTGCTTCAGTTTTTATCTCCAAAGTATGGTAGATGGCATCTTGGGGAAGGCTTGTTTTTTCCTATGATTAAACAACACATGAATCTATATGGATTCGGGGTTGTCTATCTCACACGCATGGAAATGCACACATTCGTCTTGATGCTTCACAGCTCCTACAAACAAGGCAGTTGCTTCTCCTTGTAATGGAAAAAGATGTTGACTTGGGCTTTGAAAAGAGTCTTATTGACTCCGATAAGAAGCCAGGGACTTGAGGGAGATAAAAAAAAAAGGAGCAGACAGAATGTTTAAAGATTGTTGTTATAACAGTGTAGTAAAATTATCAGTGCAGATTGGATGTGACAGACCCATGCCAGGTTTGAGCTCTTAAGATCATTACTAAGAGCAAAGCGTGCTGATTCTTAGCTCGAAGCAGGTTTTTATCGTCCTTTCAAAGTCATTCTTGTTTTGTTTTTCATTTACATAAATTATTTAATTACAAACATGGTAGGCCAGCTGAGAAGAATTTATGATTTTTGAGTACATAATTTTTCAAATGCAAACTATTTTGGGGAAACATGACTAGAATGTTCCTTAACCAATTTACTAAATGAGCATAGAAAGCTGAAGTCATTACATTACATCTAGTTCAACCTCCACACGTACCCGGGTATTTTTGAAAACTGAGATTTTTCTATGCCTTGTCAGATTTCGTACACACGTAAATGGCGTTTTTGGTCACTGAAAACGGAGATTTTTAAAAACGCCTGCTAGGGTGGATATTTTCGAAAACTCAGTTTTTTAATTTACGTGTGGATGAGGAAAACGGAGAAAACGCAGCGTAAAAGGTGTGCGCCATTTTTGACGTCACACTGTGCACCACGTTATTGTTTTGGTGAAATGAATTTCTACAATACTGTTACTGTTAATTGTACTCTCTGCAGTGTTTAAATGCTTACATATACACACACAGTTACTGTCCCTTCACACATACGACTCGGTTCTGCTTCTATGCCCCATCTTTGTTTACTATTTCCCACCGAGGTTTCTAGACTTCTGATTGGCCAACATTTCTACAGGTTAGGAATATATCGCCACCTGTTGCTTTGGCATGTTCCTAGCAGCGTTTTCCTTCATTTTTGCGTTTACGTGTGGATGGGACTATTTTTTAAAATGAAAACGGTAAATCTCAGTTTTCAAAAATACCCGTGGAAGTGTGGACGTAGCCTCAGTGTCAGTGTTTTGTTACATTTATTGTGACGGTACAGAGTTTGAGCTCATTCAGTTTGTTGACAAATTTCAAATGACACAAATGAGACACTTATATCAGCCCGATGCATATAAAACTACAGACAAGGCCATGTTAGCTTTACTATGATTGAATTGATTGAATATGAATATAATGACAATTAGACTAAAGTTAGTGAAAATAACACTAATTAACACCATTCTCCAACTAATGAATAAAAGCCAGTAAACCTGGCATAAGTCTGGCTCTGGTACTATTTTTTGAAACTCTAAATGCACATGATTTAAATTTTGTATGACATGAGCTTGAAATCCTTTTTTATAACAAAAAATATGTTATATTTTTAAATGAAGCTGAAATATTTGAAAGTCATTTTGATTTGTGTTAGTATTAGCTTCAGTTTGTATCCTCCAGAACCAGTCTGTGTGCATAAACGCTGTGCCTTTTAAAGTTTTCTTTGTGTTTTCTTTGTGTTTGATCTCAACACCTCTTAAATCTTAACTTGGCAAACACACTGCATCTAGTTGTAATTTGACCAGGGGCGATTCTAGGATCAGAGCTTTGAGGGTGCTGAGCACCCAGAGAGCTGCCCAGCCAGGCAAGATAAACCTGTCTCTGTCAGTCCCTGCATCCTTTATTGTTGTCCCGAGTTCTCTCTGACTGTCACTTTGGTGCATTTAAACCCCTGCATCCTCCCTGTCCTCATCATCTGTTGTCTTCATCTCCGTTATCAGTCATCAGAATTTTACCATCTCTGTGCAAGTCTGCAAATTTCTTTATTAAATCATAAGATTCTTAAATTCATCAAGTCTCTCTGTGCCTGGGTCCTTGTCACAGACCATGACATCACTGTTTTATGAATTTTAACACAATTTAATCCCCACATTTGTGAAAGAAAGGCAAAACACTTTTTTGAAAAGTCTGTAACAAAACCATCAAATCTGATCAAGGTTATTTAAATGCTGCAAAAGAAGAATGGATTGGAATAGAAAAAAAATACATATCCTAACCTTAATTACTGGAGGAGAATAATGAATGATGCTCACAGTGAGTAAAAAGTAAACTGAGTGCATTTTTTGGACAGAGATTCACTTTTAATGTGTATGTATAATATAATACAGATACATAAAAAAACACTCCCAAAACAGAATAAATTATTACAAATAAATTATTACAAAATATTAATAAAATCTATAAAAATGGAGGCAACTTTGCCTGTCGTAGAATGTATACAATGTATGAAAAAATCTTTATTGCAGATACTAATTTTACTAATTTAATAATAATAATTTTGTGTTGTAAGATTTATGACTTTCATGCTTTCATAGTGGTACTTGGGAGAGCTTGACATTTTTATCAGGTGGTACACACTGTAAAACGTTTGAGAAACACTGATAAGTTAAGTGTATGTGCTTTTGGAAAACATTTAAAGCTGCTGTACAGAACCTTTGAAACAAGCTAGCTTAAAACATTTTTAGAATATAAACAGAGCATCTGCTTCTCTTTACAGCTCCTCACTCCACCAGGACTCTGTTTGGCACTTTTTGATAGTGTGCAAATGTGATGTACGTACTGCGGCAGTCATACAGACAACTGGACGGTCCAAAAGTTGGCCTACCTATTACTGGCTGAGATTTTACTAAAGTTGTGGCTCTACTGTAATCTCCCCAATCAATGATAATGTTATGTTGGAATGTTGTTAAAGAGGGTCAAAACCGTTTCAAACCAGTTTGTTTTGCAGATTCTGTATAGCTGCTTTAATATAGGGAGAACACAACTTCCAGATTGTGTGAGGGTTTTTTTTCTCTTTGTCAGTTCAACAGTTTCTGTTGTGTCACTGTTCCCTGTCTGTTTTCTTACCTGGTTCTTCCTGACCTTGTACTTTCTCCTCGCGTCCCCCTCTTTCTCTCTCCCTCTTCGGACTGACAATCATACACAAATAGATTGTATTCAATTAGATGAAAAAATTACATTAATATGAAAAAAATTCTATTAAGATCACTAACAAAAAGTCCTCTGTCAGTGTACTTTCAACCAAAAGGCAAATAACCAAACCACATGTACATCTAATAAAAGATATAAATATTGAAACACTGATCCAACATTATTCTTGATTGATGGATCATTTGATTTTACACTTTTACCTGAATGTGGCTCCTTTTTTTGAAAAAATTTCCTTATATCCATTATGAACCTGGCTGTCTCTCTGTACACACACACACACACACACACACACACACAACAGGAGTTTCATACAGGACAGTGGTAACCAACAGCAGGCTACGGCCAATTTAAAGTTTTAGATTTTAAATAGGCTGTATACATTTCAAAGGGAGCAACAGGACGTTCAAATGTCGCTGATTTTACTACAGAGCAACAAACATTGTAGAAAAACACATTTTCAACACAGCAGGTTACCTGGTGTAATGTTTTTCAGCTAAAAAGAAACATGGTCTGACTCCTACCTAACAATATAAAGAGTAACTGAAGGTTAAATACAGCTAATATGTCCTGTTTTAAGCCAGGCACTTACACCTCCGCTCCGTTGCGTCTCAGCCAGCATCGCTCTGGCAGCAAGAGCGCTAGAGCCAGAGCAGGGGAGAGGCGAGCTGGAACAAACCATTTTGGGAGGGGGGGTTATCTATACTTTTGTTGTTAAAATGTTACGTCTCAAACAAGTACAGTACTGTATGCTTTTTATATTTTTAGTAGTGTGTCACACAAACAGCAAATATTGTCAAAAAAAAGTAAGAAATCTGCTGAAGCACCCCCAAAAATGGGCTAAAATCACCCCTGAATTTGACAAAAATTGCTATGCATTTGTGTGCATGTTTTAACTTCGGCCTCAATGTAACAACCCACTGAACTTCTTTCTTTCGACAACGAAGTCTGTGTCTGAAGCTCGCAAGAAGAACAGAGGCCTTTTTAATGGGTGCGTGCAATTATTATTCCGTTTCATCTTCACTACAGATGTTGAGAAGATGCGTACCTTCAGTCGCATGAGAGGGAGGCCAAAAGGAGGCTAAACAAAATGTTTGTGCCTTAAGTGCCGTCTTAAGTGTCAAGTGCTGTTGACAGTCTTCAGTGTAGGCAGACTTTTAACTGTCAAGCGGGCCGACAGCCGATGGTCCGCAAACACCTGCTCAGATAGCCTCGTGTCCTTTGCGTGCTGACACAAACTGTTTGGTATCCTCACCTCCCCAATCCCCTCCCACAACTCCTCTTTCTTGTGATGACTGACACCCTTGTCCCCCATCCACAAGCAATGACTGCAAAGACACGCTGTTACCACTATGACCCTCTCACTTGGGAGAAATAACCGCAGCCTCTCTAGATTTCAGCGTCTGCTTCGACCTCGCTCTCTCACCCCCTTCCCCTCTGCGGTTTTGACAGAGAGGCTTGGGTTTCAGGTTCAGGACGTTTCCATTAGCACCTTTTGGTGAAGCCCTTTCATCCAGCAGTTACAGCCCTTGTGATCTGGCCACAGCCAGGCTGTTAAACTGGTGCTCTAACAATGCCAAGGCAGACAGCTCCAACAACATGGGGAGGAAGTCCTCAGTTCTGCACAGACTCTGACTCAGTAATTGTTTGCTCTGTTGTCTGGAGGTGTGAGTTTAAGCTTGTTGACATTCAGCTCAGTGTTGATGTGTTTATGATATCTTGTACAAATGTCACTCCTCAGCGCAGTCTGTTGTGAGATGTGATGTATGATACTGTTGTTTTAGCTCAGATATATTGTTGGCGCCCTAAAATACAGTTTCTTGTACTGATTTACCTCGAAGGCATGTTGACAAAAGGCAGAGAGTTTTGAAGTGTAAGCCTCTGTCCAATTAGATTCCTTAAATTAGTGCAGTCCCTCATGAATGTCTGCATAACAAGTATCGTTTTCTTTATAACTCACATATTCGATATAGTTTTCCACCTCATTTTTTGCACTACTTTTGAATGGAGAACTGCTTGGGATATCATCCTTGCTTTCTTATAATGTCACCTTGTCTGTTCAGACATGTCTGAACAAGCCTGAACCCCTCCAGCTGCCCACAAACATGTCTATTTTGTCAAGCTGGTAACATTTAAGCTTCAGTGGTCTGGGCTTAATGGGAAGCGATGTTTCTTTAAGTTCGCTGACTGTCTGGTTTATATCTAGAAATAAAGAGAAACCCATATCCAATAATATTCTTATGTTCACCAGCTGGAAATTGTTAAAATTAGATACAAATTTCAGTATGATTGTGAATCAGGTTTCTTGAGCAGAGTCCAGGAGTCCTGGTCTGGTTTTACTCTGGCTCTTCATACACTTGCAGCAGTGGTGTCCACTATGGACTCCCTGTCTATAGTTATGAACAGGTCTGGCTTATGCAGAGTAATGTGGGCTTCTACCAACGATTTGTGCCTCGCCAGACGATTCATCTGTGCTCATTGGCACCCAATAAGTCAAACCACTAAAATGATTAATAAAATTCCTGTCGAGTACCAAGGGACATACTTCAATCGAGGCAAACAATTAATGGCGTCCTGTTTTTTTTGTTTTTTAAGTGATTATCCTGGGTTTGTTCCCATCTGCCTCGTGGGAAGAAATGGCGTCCCTGGTGCAGATGCTGATTGTCAGAAGTCAGGATGGTGAAGCGGCGAGTCAGCAAGCAACACAGGAGATTCAAGCAAACTGAAATAGAACAATAGCTTTTCCCAGCCTGTATCCTATTTCATAGGCAACAATGCTTAGTTTATGGCACTTTTCCATTCACATGAAAGACTAGCCATGCTTCTGTAGTGATACACTGTACACATTTCTGTGATATTTTGGTTCTGTTCGCTTTGAAGTGTGTTAGGGGGGAAAGACAAGCCTCTGCATAGCATCAAATGCTTCACTCACTCTAAAGGATTTGTGACGCGGAGATAATCGTTTAGTTACAGCCTGTATTTTAATGAGTTATTCGTACAGCATATTTATGATTAGCTGCTGCATCACAGGCATCTATAGCAGTCAGGTTTGTGCAGCAGCTGCACTAAATTCTCTAAAAGGCAGCCCCTGTTCCTGTATTATTTTGCAATTTGCAGGATTTTGGTTAGAATTAACTCTAGCTTTCTTTTCCTATAATACAAATTGAGCTCAAGACAGCACTTAAGAACTCAGATAATTTAACGACTGCCCTCATCTTGCTTGTGAAAACCTTTCCCCCCATGGCCAAACTGCTGTTCAAGGCGACTCCTCCTCCACATCCAGTGGTACAATGATTGTTTGTTGTCACTGAGGTATTGTTTTTGCTTTTTGATCTTGGTTTATGGTCCCAGATGTTGGCGGAGGAGTGCAAACCCACAGAAAAGACAGTTCAGGGCTGTGTCTGATGTTCTCTGTGGTGGCATTGCTGCTTTAACAGCAAAAACAGACTCTTCTTCTTAAAACAGCAAGCAGCCGCTGGCTTATACCAGATAGAAATGTGACCTGAGCCTGTGGCACACTGATTTGTTGTGCAACTTGAGAAATTTTACTGACATGCAACAGTTGCACTTTTATCAAAGTACTTTTTCCCCCCTCAGTTTATTTTGCAGTGATTGCATGCAAATGCTAACAAAAATTAGTAGTCATTTCCTCTCTGTAGGTGTGCAGAGAGCTGTCTGTCTGGAGTGAGGATGCCGCCCTCTTTCTGCTGCAGAAAAGGTTAGAAGATGTGAATGAATCAGTTCTGTGTGTGTTCAGGGGGAGAGACAGTACAAAATCCTGTTGCGGAGCGGTGAGATGGCCCCAGCATAGCTTCTTACCACCAATCAGCAGTGATAAAAAAAAAAGAGAGAGAGACGAGTGAGCCAGAGGCGGCAAGGGGAGTAGAGCTCCTCTGTAATTACAACATGGTCTTAAAAAGCAAATACCAAACCCTAGCAACCTCAGCTGGGAGACACAGAGAAAAGGGGAGGGGGGGATAGTAAAGTGGATGGGGTACAAAAAAATAGGCAAAGGGAGTTAAGAAGCACCACAGAGAGCGACCCTCCAATGACCTCGGCTCTCCAACAATCGTCCCCTGCCAGCTGGAGCCAGGGTTAGGGGCGAGAGAGAGGGGCTGGGCAGGATCCCCTCCGATTTATGACTGACTATAAGGCCCCTGAAAGAAACCCAATCACCCAGGATTCCTGCGCAGCATGACTCTGGCTGGAGAGAATAGATAGCCCAGGAGAGTGTGGGACGGCGGCACAGCCAACGGCTAACACACAGGCACTGACACAGAGGGCCACTTTACCAAGGGGAGGGCCACTGGGCACTTGCTCTATTATCTGCAGCTCTCTGCATTGAGCATGATATCATTAGCCTACACTGTGCCGACTCTAACCTCAGCTGCGTTCAGCGACTGGCCAAACTCATCCTCTGAACTCTTCTTTGTCTGACATATTTCCCGACTTGGATTTACATGCACCCAGCTAATTGCTCTATCTGTCTAATTAGTCGAAATTTAATGGTTATTAAATTTCAACCTGCTATCAATGTAGAGTGGGAAAAAGAGAGGCAGGCTGAGAGTAGGGCATGAAAAGAAAGGGAGAAGGCAGCTGTCTTTTAAAGCGGGGTAAGCCGTGCTTGGAGCTACCCCGCTGATCCATTAGCATATCTGAATGATCCTGTTCCTGCACAGCCACCACCACGCTGCAAGGTGGCACATCTGAAGAACGCGGCCTTTGAATGCGCTTGCAAGCTGGGGAAACTCATATTTTTCAGCCCGTTTGAAAACCTGGAGACAACTTGATGTTTGAGAAGCTGACAAAAATAAGAGAAGGAGAGAAAAAGAGGAGAAGGGAAGAAAAAGAAAGTTTCAGATTTGGAAGAGGACAGAGTTTTACAAGCTTTTTGAAGCTAGGTACTTAATAATTCACTTGATGCTACAAGCAGCAGTAAGGCAGTATGGAAACACACTCATGCATGACAACAGATTTCACTGCATATGCATTGTCGAGAAAAAGTGTGTCACAACCTCTGGTTCAGGAAACAGCGATGTAGTTTTGTGTATGTGTGTGTGTGTGTGTGTGTGTTGAGGAGTTATGTTTCACAGATCCTGAAAAGCATAGAAGGAAATTTTAATTGTGCCCTGTAAAAAGTCACAAGTTTATTTTAGAAACACTAAGTCTTAGCTTCCTTTTTATAACTTTACTCCCACACAGATCTGCAGAAAAAAAACTAAAACAATTCTTATGGACAGGGTGAACTGCCCACCTCAGACGACTAAAGAACTTGCGGAATGTAAACAAGCATTTAAGAAAATGTTCAGCACGCAAACAGGTTTAGCCGGATGAATCCATTAACTGTTGCACAAGTAACTCCAAAATTTTAAAAGTATAACATATCAAGTTCTCATCCTGATCTTATTTAAATCTGTCAGAGCTTAGTTTTTTCTCTTCTTCTTCTTCTTTTTTTTATCGGCCTTGAAGTTGGTCTCCCCTCGGCCACAAAGCGGGTTTCTATTGACTGGTTCCAGGGAGTGTATTGATGGTTCCATAATTTGGGCACAGGAACACAAAAAGGCTGACCCCCGCTGGGCTCAGCACGACAGCTCAGTCAGCGGGGAGGCTTGCATTTATTAGCCTGGGAGAGGAGCTCCTGCAGAATTAAAGCACATTCACCCACCCATTGATCTCTGTCATGAAAACAATACTCGCCTCCCTCTCTGGCAGCGAGCTAGGCAATGCGCGCTCTGAGGTAATTCGGCAGCCATAGAAAACACGATGGCTCACACCCTCGGGCTTAAAGTAAACTATTTGAAAAGTGAGAGGAACAGAATAATAATCGTGAAAAAAAGGGGAAGACATGTTAGATTATCAATCCACCTGTCCAAATGTATTATGCTATGATTTGGGATTAATGGTGGATGGATGTGAATGCAGCTGTTGTGCAGTTTCCTCTAGGGAGCAGAAACCAGTTCTTGTTTTTTTTGGCTGTGCTGCGACATGTTGCTGCTTTATGTATTTAGATCCAGAGCCCCAGGTTTCCCTCCTGGAAGCATGCGGGGCTCTTTCAGGTTACTAAACCTTTGGTTAAGTACCTTTGGCTCTAGCTTAGCAGTCACATGAGAGGTGCAGTTTTGATTTCAATTGCAGAACTTCTGTTTCTTTATTGGATCTTGTCTACTGCCCAGTGGAGAAGGGTAATACACAGGATATAGCTGAGGGAGAATGAGGCTGGCGTGTTCCAATACTGTGAGCACGCCCCTACCATCTTAGTTTCTGCTAATCCACCGATAATGGCCTTCATCGCCTCCAAAAAATACCGGAGAGTCAGTCACAAGGCAGGGTGATAGGGTGCACATGTGCATAAAACTGTTTTACAGGTCACCAGTGCTGCCTATCCTAAAAGGCTTTGCGAACACTGAGTTATCAGTTGATGTTTTAGTCTGCAGACCTTCCTCTGGACGCAGATGAAACAATCTTGAGGAAGCTGGAGTGGGAAGGGCCACACCAAAGCATCTCTCCTCTGCTTTTGTGTCAGGCGCGTCCTTGTGTGCGCGACTCTGGCTGTTGACCTAAGGAACTCAGTGATCTATGATGCGGCACTCAGCAGCTGGGGTCTAAAAGGTGGAAGGCTCTCTGTACCATTCGGTCAGCTCCTCACACACAGGCTGCAGTGTCAACACACGATACAAGAAGACAGAGAATGTCACACTTCACACATAGTTGAAAGGAGCAGTGCGTCTCATTATGCCACCTAGAGCTGCTTTTGTCAGCTGGGGTTTGATGTGTGGAGAGGAAGGGCTGAAGGAGTCACCATGGCCTGGTATGGGGCCCGCTGCTGCCACGTTTGAAGTCACTGTCAGGACAAGGTCTTTCATATTTACAGAAAAGAGGAAAACTCAAGGGATAGCTGTGATTGGCAAACTGTATTGTAAGAGATGTTAGAAATGGCTTGAGCTAATCACCGTTTGCAC
Source organism: Rhamphochromis sp. 'chilingali' (assembly GCF_963969265.1). Classification (NCBI taxonomy): domain Eukaryota; kingdom Metazoa; phylum Chordata; class Actinopteri; order Cichliformes; family Cichlidae; genus Rhamphochromis; species Rhamphochromis sp. 'chilingali'. The sequence continues at coordinate 12,530,402 of NC_137937.1, forward strand.
CCGGCTCATTCATCAAACCCCTTGCAGCCCCAGGAGTTTTAAAAACACTGCTTTGCAGGCACTTTTTTTTGGCTCCTCAAACATGAAACTTCCTTTAATCTATTCTTACTCAAAAAGCCATTCAAACATCTTACATAAATTATGCTCTTAGCATTAGAATCAAAGGCTAGCACCATCTCTCCTCATGCTGTCAGTGAACTTTTTGATGGACAGATATATTAAGGCTTGTTCTATGGATAGCATATGTATTATAATTTTGAAGGCGACTGAGAAACTTGACCACATCAGTCAGTTTTGGTGAGAATGAGCTATTTGACGATAATCGCAGTTTTCCATCATATATTCCTTGTAAGAATAATACAGTGAAGACATTATGTGACAAAAATAGACAATATCTACTGCTCAGTGTGTTAAACTTACCTTTACCTTAACATAAGACTGTGTCTGTCTGATACAGTTGCAGTCTGTTAATTGTCTTCTACATGTGTATTTCCTCCTTGATGCTCAGGATTTTGTAACTACTAGGGGGAAATGGATGATAAACACATATATAACACTAAAGGAATATGAAACAAGACCATTGTTTTTTAAATTTATAACTACTTAAATTATTTCTGTGTTTCTAAATCATCATGTAGCATTCCCACAAGAATAATGTTAATTAGTAAAACATCCATATAATCAGTTTCTTTCATTCCAACTTCACCACCATGGGCAGGACCAAAGAGCTGTCAAAGAACATCAAGATAAAGATTGTAGACCTGCACAATGCTAGAACAGGCTCCAAGACATCAACAAGAAGCTTGGTGAGAAGGTGACAACTGATCGTGCAATTGTAGAAGAAATATAAAAGGATAATCAACTGCTCTCAGTCAGGTGGTGGCCCCAATTTCTCCTTTCCCTTATAGGCCCGTCTTCATTTTACCAGTGAACATCTAAATGAGAATGTGAAGTGGTCAGATAAAACTAAATGTTTTGGTATCAACTTGACCCGTTTGTTTAGAGGAAGAGAAAAGCTTAGTTTGCCCTGAGATCACCAACCCAACAGTCAAACACAGGAGAGAAAACATTATGCTTTGGGGCTGTGTTTCTGCTAACGGTACAGGACAACTTGACTATATTAAGGGTCCAGTGGACGGGGCCATGTACTGTAAAATCTTGGATGAGAACCTTCTTCTCTCAGCCAGAACGCTGAAGAGATGTCGTGGATTGGTCTTACAGAACAACAATGATCCTAAACCTATCTGCAAGGCAACGAAAGAAAAGATAAAGAAGAAGCACATTAAGGTCATGGAGTGGCCTCTGGACCTTATTCCTATAGAAAATCTGTGGTGGGAGCTGAATCTTCGAGTCGCCCAGTGGAAGCCAAGAAACCTGAAGGATTTAGAGAGTTTCTGTAAAGAGGAATGGCCCAAAATCTCTGTTGAGATGCAAACCTGGTGAACAACTACAAGAAACATCTTCCTGCTGTACAACTACAGTACTAAGAAATAAGTCACGTTTGCTCGGGAATCAAATACTTATTTCACTCATTGAAACGGAAAACAGTTTTTAACTTTTATGAAATTTGTTTTTGGGTTTTTGTTGGTTGATACTCTGTCTCTCTCCATTAAAATTAAACTATCCCCCCCCTTTGAGAACAACAACTACAGTAGTGCTATCCTCTGATTCAACTCTTAGAAAGAAAATGGTTAAGTCTATTTTCAAAGATGTCATAACAGCTTCATACTGACACAGATGAAGTAAGCCAACCACTGGCTGAATCACATCTTAGCCGACTGTTGTTGTGATATAAGTAAAACTGAATCAGATTATGGTTACAGGTTACAATGTTACTAACCGAAAAGTCCACATAAATGCTATATCATTTAGGTGAATCTTGGTTTATTCCAGCTGTCTTATATTGACTATTGGACACTGGTAAAGTATAGTGGATTTGAATTAAGGTTAACAGCAGTAAACACTTGTTGCTGGAGTTTCCTTTGTAGTTTTGCACAATACTGACATTTTGTGAGGACACAGGGACATTGAAAGCTTTGATGACGAAGCTGGGGCTGTTACTGTCCCCTGCAAATTATATTTTTCTTATTATTTAGGCTTCATCTTGCACATAAATGTCAAGATTAATGGCCTAAATCTTCTTCCTCTTCCTTCCTTTCTTTATAGCCCAAGTTAATTCACTCTGTGAAGTTTGTGTGTTGTGTGTTTAACATTTAACAGGAAGAGCGCCCATATACAGTATTTAATACTCTTTGTACTTCACATAAAAAGTTTGATCTTCTCTTCTTCCTCTGCATTGCAAATGAGAGGAAAAAGACTTAGTGGTGCTGAATGGTAACCTCAAACTACCACAGAAGGTCATGGTCAGTGCCTCTCTTTGAAATATCACAAGGCTTCTTTCATAAACAAAACGTGTCTGGGTGTATATGGGAGGGGTTATTGAGCTAGTAAATAGACTCTGCTCTTATCTTTGTTCAAATAGTGCGGAAAGGGAAAGACAGTGAGCACACAAAAGGGAGAAATGAGAGTGGAAACAAAGCCAGGTACAAGATAATGACAAGGTCAAGTGTGCACTCAATGGCTTAGTTCAGTCAGAGAGAGATAAGGCCCAGCCCGCTGACAAGGTGTGTGCAGGAGAGAGGAAGGGGAGGTCAGGTAAAGGTCTGGGGATGTGTCTTACAGTCTAAAACTTCGCCTGAGCTTCTTTCAGTAGGATTGCCAGCTCTGCAGCACCACCTGCTGGAGAAATGGGCACACACAGCTGACAAGTGAAGGATTTTAGTGACTACAGTTCCAGCTAAGATGACTTACATTTACCTAAAGAAATGTATCAGTACCAGACACAGGTATATAATTCTTTATGTCAATAGAAAAGAAAAAAGGTGATCACTGCCTGTTATATATTATGATTTGTCTGATTCCAGTTTTGTATAATGATGACACTTAAAATTTTCCAACCAAAGACAATGTGGGCTTTGAAGGGCACGCAGCCAACACATCATCAGCTATTTTCCTGGAGCAGCTCCAACAATAACCAACAGTTGGACTGGAAGAATTCTTGTTTCGCTTTGATGTTTAAGTTTCCCCTGTTTCTGAGCGGTGCATCACAGACTGAGTGAAATTTAAAAAGGCACAGAGCTCCCCATCTGAAACTGAGCATGACATTAAGCATGATTTCAAATGACAACAAATAAAGTGTGAAAGGGCTACATGCTCGCAACTTCCTTTCACAGAGCATAAAGGATAGGATTAGTTGAAGGCTATCTCTGATGTGTCACTCATCTCCAGGAGAGAGGAGAACACAAGATAAAACATCTTTTGGTGGACGAGCAAAGCCAGAGAGGAGAAAGAGAGATGCTTCAGTAGATATATGATACAACTGATCCCGACGTTGACCCTAATCCTGATCTGGAATTCTGATCTCATGCCTGGATAAAGGGATAAAAAGCGGGCAGGTTGGGGGGAGTCACACAAAAAGAGAGACCTTGGACAGATACTCAGAGGTGGGCTGGGTCAGTGGGACATCAGGCAGCACTTTGACCATACTGCGCCTTGAAGTTGTGAGGGGCGTAGGGTCTGTTAAGTCTCATCCAACACACCCAGGCTTAGGGTGTGCACTGAGAGGAGGCACAAGAGAGAGGGATTGAAGTGAACTACAGGGAGCAGCCTGGCTATGCTGTTTTGACTGATAAAGAGGAGAGTCAGCGGCTCTTCGCTCTCCTTCGTTTGCCTGTGTTTGAGACTACAGAGTAGTCTGGTGGGGAAAAAAGGAAATGATTTTGTTTTATTGATTGCATATATGAAAGCCACATGTAAATGGAAATGTAAACAAACAAGGGTAGGCCATACGGTGCTTCTTACAGGGAAAAGATGGTGGAGTGCACTTTAAGAACATATCTATATAAGCTGGCTAAAATATGACTGAAGATCATGTTTTGACAATACACAAGTGAAAAGCTTTAAAGTGAGCCGAGAGGCACTCAATAAAGGTATTAAAAACAAGAAGGAATTTGTATGAATATGTAAGAAAACTTTTAAAGAGGCTAATAGCTAAAAGCTATTGCTGGTTATCAGCAATAGCTAGCTAAAACGGTTTAACGGCAATGCTAAACTCTTTGATAAAAGCAACGGGCAATGCTTAAAAAGAAGAGGTAAAGGTAATGGATAAATGCTGGAAATAGCTAGAAAAAGACATAAAAATGTAAAAAATTGTTACCTTAATGTTGGTGAAACTGCTAAGATAGTAGTTCATGGTGTTAGCTGCTAAAGGTTAATGGAAGGGTAGCGATTTTAAACAATAAAGGTGGTTTCCATATAGAAGTAGCCTATATGAATTAAGGCACATGTCGGTTTCTTGAAAGAGTTGGGCAACAACGATTTGATGGGAAATTAGACATTTAAAATACATAAGTCTTCAAGAGAAATGTTGGTTTATGTTTAATTATTGGTTAGGACTTTCTGACATACCAAATAACTCATTAAGATAATATTGGTTTAACTCATCTGTTTTACAGTAATAGAAAAACAATTTTAATTAAGCAGATGTTGCCATCTAGTGGCGACACCATTTCTGCAACTAATGCAGGTAATGTAAATACCAGAAATATTTGTCTATAAAAGTCCAGTTCCAAAAACGACCATGAAACAGTTTAATTCCAGGAAAAGCCAGTGTTAGGTTGGAGATGGAAGCTCACACAAATGCACACAAAATCCCTGCCTGAGCCTCTACTCTGTGTGTTTAGGATTAATCGGCCATAGCAGGGGCCCTGATGGAGGGGGAGCCAAGCGTAGAGAACATGGCTGGCCCTCTCTCTATCAATCAGAGAACTCTTCTTCTACCCAAACCAAATTGACCTGCCGATGCACTGGCCACGTCCGGGCTCTATGTGGAAATAAATCACACTGAATCAGAGGTAGGTACCTGTCAGCTCCACTGAATGTACCATTTCTCCCTGTGCTCTCCCTGGATGCAAAGATGTGTCTCTCTGTGTGGCTCGCTGCCTCACAAACAGCAGACTGAACAGCTGACTGAACCGCACACGCAGACAATTATGGAAAGAGCTCGTATTTTATGTACGAATGCTGTAGCTGAGTTTTTCTTGTTTGATCAGATGTACATTTATTTTGTGGCAAATAGATTTAATCCCCTGGCATGGTCATCCATCGATGCACTCACAGCTTTAATAATCTTACACTGTGGAACAGAAGAGGTTGAGGATAAGGGTGAAGGGAACGTTTATGATCAAACTGTAATCTCCTTTCCTTGAGAATAAATGTTCTGACATTTGTCAAGCTGGCAGCGGTGCACAGCTGTCGATATGCCCTTGCGTCAGTGCTGACACACCAATTCTGAGCAAACTTATTGAGCTTGACAAATATGCAAAGCGGGAGTCTAATTTTAATTAGAAATACCGATAACAGCACGGACCCGATGGTGTTACACGGCTCTCCTCATCCTTCAGCTGCCCCATTATCCCCCAGTTGTAAAGTCTCTTCCAGTGGCTCTTAGCTCCAGGAAATGTAGCATCATGAGCAATGGTGTGAGGGAGATAATATGAGGAAGGGCTGGCACTAAATCTTAGTTCCGCTCATCTCCTCATCCTCTGGTTCACCTAGGCAGCTGGCAGACAGATGACTCAGTGCGTGGTCCGGGCTGCATGTCTGTTCCCGGGTCATCCATTGCTCCCGGAGTGATAAGTGGCTCTGTCCTGGTGCTGCTCGTCTGGTGCATACACAGTCAATCACTGAGTGGAGCCACAGTACAACGGCCGCCCATGGAGGACAGCAGAGCAATAACAAAACTCAAGGTGACATCTGTATCACCTGAAGTGATGAAAGAAATTCCGACTCTAGGTCCAAAAGGATTGCTTCCACTTTTGGCACTGTAACTGAGCATGTGTAGTTTTCTTTGGTAGCTTGTTATGTGACCTAAAGAGATTCAAATTGTGTGATTCTCAGAGAGTACACACTGTTCAGTTATGGAAAGTTGTTACCTTAAGGCAAAGTTAGGGGCTAATGATGACTTTTATCATATGCAGGCTCCTGCTGATGACTGAAGCCTACAGCAGCAGTGAATGTGGTTTGTGGCGGTCATATTTACTGACAAATTAACAGGTGAAATATGATTTCAAATTCTTTTCACATTTGAGGTGTCTTAAGTTAATTGCAGCCATTCAAGTTTTATTTGTAGATAGCTCTAGTAGATGAAGATGAAGGCCTCTGTCTGGGCACAAGAAGGAGATTTTGTGCTTCATGACTGAAATTTTAACCCGAGGCGCCCTGAGGGTTTCCCAGAGCTGAACTGTTTTATCTGTGCAAAGCACACTTACTCTCGCCTCACAGTAACTACAAGACCATAGAACATGACTTTTCTGAACAACTGCACATCCATTATTATTTTGATCTCCTGTTGTTTGATTTATTTAGATTTTTTTGCTATATTTCTAGTCAGCTTTAGACAGAACCAGGATATCTATTTCCCCAGTCTGAAGTCTTAAGTTAAGCTATGCTAACTCGGGGTAGCATCAGTCACTGCAAGAAAGTCAAAAAGACCATTTCTCATCTTATTTAGCTTTTTCGTCAGTGAACATGGCCCCTTTCTATATGATCAGTATTTTTATTGAACTTTGTGTGGATTCTCTCTGGGATTCCCCTTGCTAGAGACATGTGCAGCTCCTTAACACTAGAAGATGCTTTGAGTAAAAAAAGCACATATCTGCCCAATCCTCAGTGACAGGCGCACACACACACACACACACATTCATAATAAGAGATAAAGGACTGCAGTCCAGCTTTATGTCCCTGCTGCAAGCCCACCCAGCACCAAGCAGCGAGTTGCAGCATCCAAGCACTAGATGGCAGCACAGCTGCACCGCTGCAGCTTTTCTGATTGAATATTTAGTCATTCACGCATTTCACCTGATCATTTGTATGACACAGCATGATTAAATATCCCAAAATGTCATATCTCCTCGTTCACTTCCTGTTGACATGTTGCCTGTTCTAGAACTTCTTATGTGCACACCATCGACTCCAGGAAGAAGAAGAAAAAAAAATCTAATAACATGGCTGACTAACTGCTCAGACTGCATGTCATGCTGTTGTGAGTTAGCTTGAAAAGAAATATACATAAATTAAAGTTGAGCTCTGACATCCACTCGTTGGCCTTTTCCTAAACCACCCTCTGGAAATGAAAAAAGTTCTCCGACTTCTGGAAGAGAATATTCTTGCTAATCCTCTGGACCTGATCACGCTTTGCCAGGTAATTCCTAGAACCTGGCACTCTATCAGTGAAAGGAAATTGGGCTTAAGATGTGCAGCCCCCTCTGGTCTTTCAGAGTGTCTTTAAGAATGTTGAAGGGAAGACTTGTAAGTTCAATATTTACAGTCTACTGTACTTGTACTGATTTTAGACAGCTATGCCCGTTTACGTCAGTGAATTAAATCTAAACCGAAACAAATACATGTGTACGTCTCAGATCTAATTAAGGGGTATTGTTCAGAAAAGGAAAGCAAACTGCATCTGTACTTTAATCACACATCATTTCTGAGGATTTTCTTGCTTCCAGTACTCCAAGAACCCAATGAGCGTGTCTGACCATATTGTGGTTGTAAAACATACTTTCCTACTCAGAGACTCCTGCCCATCATGATTCATTCCATCATGACTGACTGTGCTCCCCAGAGCATGAGAGAGAAGCTTATCATCTGTCTCCTCCTCATTTCATGCCCTGTAGCAGGCAGCCTTCACTATGGAACCAACCCAGGATGTAGCCATCACTGACACACCTTAATTGCTACACAGGAAACTTTCAGGAGAAGCAGTGAGCGCACATCTAATCATGATATTCAAAAAAGAAAAAAAAAGTTTGGGGTGTGATATTGCCACAAAAATGTAACCTTTCCACTGCTGCAGTTTCAGGATAAGGTGAGCCGGCTGCAACCCTAAAATGTGCTGGAAGCTGAGATAACCTATCCAATATCAGCAACTAATGAGGCAGAAAGAGGAGCTGGAGCAGACAGACACTATGATTCCACCTCCATACGTTTTCATGTGCAAGATAAGCTTTGTCAGAGGTCAGATACTGTGTGGTAGTTTGACCAATTTCCAGCACTATTTCTGCCAATGGCTGTCGATTTGATGGCAGCGTGGATTGCCAGCCGTGGTGAACGAGCAGCTGCAGTGCTTTTGGCCCACAGGGGAAATCTGTTTGGGCTGGCCGGAGTTGAACAGCTGAGTACTTTTACTCGTGGTGAGAAGATTGCTCTCATGTTTTATTGAATGTTGCCTCCGGCACTTCTCATCCTTGACAATCTGATTCTCTGAAGGTCCACCTCATGACCTTAATGTTCAACCAATGGGGTGTTGCAGTTCAGTCACGTTGACCCCTCCATCAACCTCATCAGCCTCATCGGTCCTTTGGGTGGCATTTATGGGCCACTCTCCAGCTGGATTAATATCTTTGCAGCACACCTGCGTTGTACTTAATTGTCCTTGCACCTATATAACCTGTCATGTTTGCCCTTTCGTTCACTCTTACCATTACAGGCATCACTTTATCATCAAGTCTTGCTTCTCTGTTACTGTTAAAGTGCACAGCCAACAATCTCCTCATACTGAGTATGTACATGTGCTTTTGGCAAACATTAAATTTAGGTCAAGGCCCTCTCATCCTGCCAGCATCAGATAGAAGAGTCTGTCTAGTCCCCTTGTCTGACCTCTACAGCTGTCACACGAACTGTATTGTAGTGACTATTTAATCCACTATAGCTGTCATGGAGCCAGTGATGCTGCCATAAAGAACAACCTTGTTCCTTTATAATCCATTATATTATTCTTGGAAGTTTTCCTTTACATCGGAAAACACTGAAAAGGTCCTTCCAGGCATTTCTGTATTATAAATGTGTCAGTGCTGTTTGTGTTTTTGGCACAACAGGCACAGAGGAACCAAGAAGAATGTGCAAGAGGAGAGGATAAAATACCAGACCACTTGAAAATTGGCTTAATTCAGCTTGCTATAAACATAAACAATGCAACGGCAGATGTTGCTGCCCCGGTAACAATGTGGTGGCTGCATTGAAGCACATGATTCAACTGGGAGATAATGGTGCTGACAAAATGCAATCTGGTTACAACCATAAATAAGTTTTATTATGTAAGTGGTAGAAGTTAAAATCAAACAAAGAAAAAGAAAACAATGTCCCACACGTGCTTTGCATTACATTCCTCTCTGCAGAGTTGGCAAAGTAAGGTTAAGAAATGGACCAAACCACTTTGAGGCGTATGAGGGTGAGCTCATTTTTCTAAATATAAAAATCTATTGTTTTGCATCTACAAATGCACAAGAGCATTCAGCTTAATTTTAAATTATTTAACATTCTACAGTTAAATTTACAATGACGCACCAAGGACAACAACTCTGTTCCCCCCCCAGAAAAATCAATCAAACAAAAAATTGTATATTTAATGATGCTGGCATAAATGTCTGTGTTCAACATTAAAGTTTAACTTATTGAGTTTGTGTGCTAATATTTAGCAGCGACTCAGACATCAAAGTACTGCCACCTTTGAATTGCCCCTGTGAGACTGCTGGAGGAGAAATGACAGTAGGACAGTAGTTCAGTCTAAACAGCAACACATTCAAAAGCAAATATCAATTTCATTGTTTCACAAAATATCCAGGATTCTCCAAAGAAAACTTCCCATACAGTTAGTTTTGGAAACATGAACTGTACTAGAAAATGACCTGGCACAGTTTATGGAGCCGTGCTGCAAAAAATGACAATAAATGATAGATGAATGAGACAAAAGAGTGGATGGTGATGTATCTTTTATGAGGTAGGCAGCTTAATTAAAGGCCCGATTATTGCATCAGTGATTTTTATTTACTCAACAACCTCCTTGCTTACTCCATTACTAAACAGGAAACAAATGATCCCATTACTAAAAGACAAATAGTTTCCAACTAATGAACTTTGTAGCTGTGTGATATTTGCTTAAAATGTGTCTTCTTTTGACTTTAACAGGGAAGCAAACCTTTAGAAGTCAAGACTTTATGGTTGCTTTATGTTGTTATCGCTAAGATATCTCTCTGACTGCTAAGATGGCCTCCAGCAAAGATATCAAAGTCCCCTCATTAGCGAAGGAGCAAAGCAAATATAACAAGGAAGAAATGTTTGCATCGCAGTGAGAAGCAGCCAAACATCTGGGTTCTGTGCTATTTTAGACAGCTGTGAGATGGCACAGGAAAGTGACATCAGTTTTTTTCCCTTTTTTCTTTTTGTCTCGGTTGAGTGATCCTCGTGATCCTCTGCTTTCACAGAACCACCGCCACGAGCTTGAAAACAAAATGAAAACTGAAAAAGACGGTTTGATCGTTCAGAGTGTTTGTGCTTGAATCATTTCCGATGATTGTGACGGGATTCCTCCCTTTGGATCACTTCAGGAGGTCAGGAAACAATATGGCAGTGTAGAAATGTGCCACAGATCTCATTCATACAGTTGAGTCATTTTTTTTCCTATCAGGGATGTGAGTCTGTTTCAGTCAAACAGCAAACAGTCCTTAGCCGCTTCATACATTTCTTTTTGTTTGTTTGTTATTAGCTGAAACCTGAAAACATTGATCCAATCGTCAAGCGTGACAGCCAATTTTTATGTAAAGCGCCTGCTGTCACTGTGTTAACACTGTTTGCATATGTGCACATTGTGTGTATGAGTGCTAAAGCATGCACTGGCTGTTTGGAATATTGCAGTGCCCTGTCCTGCCTGCCTGCCTTGGTGTGCTTGATTTCTCTGTTGTGGTGGGATTACTCTGGGGATTAGCAGGATACTGGCAGCACCCATCGATGGGGCAGAGATGACAGTTCCCATCATGTAGTCTTCCCGCTTCAACCCGTTGCTACTCCCCGGACTTAAAGCGGCACAAACAGCAGATTACATGAGTACGACAGCAGGGGAAGAAGTCACACATCACACAGCGGAGATTAGGCTGAACAAACCCGTCTTCGGCTGCTTGGAGGTATTCAACCCAAACATGGAGAGCTGTCTCTCATGGCCCAGTTTGGGCTAGATTAGGAAGCTGCAGACAGCATTTTCCCTGCAAAAGACTTTGAGAAAAAACCCAACCTGCACTGATGTGTACTGTTCAAATAAAGCAGTGGTCCAAATATAAAATTGCAAATCACAAATCTATTCAAGACCATTGACTATAGGCCATTCATATTTGTGTTGCTGTCATTAAAGCTGAATAATCATTTGCATAGCCATGTTTTTCCAGCTACCTCTGGGTGACACTGCAGAGCTAAACTGTGTGCCTCTAGGACCCTGGGGGTTGACGAACAATCAGGCTTCTGGGCATATTTGAGCACATCTGAGCTTGTGTTTGCTCAGGTCTCTGCGTTGTACCTCATAACTTTTACACATTTGTCATTAATGTTTGGAGAGACGCAGCTTGTGTGGGAGTGCAGCGGAAACTATACATGCATGTCACAGCAACAAAAGCCTCCAGTCATCTCCCGTCTGTTAAGGACATGCAGATGCCATTTTTGTTGTCATTTAACAGGACAAATCCTCCGGCAAATTAAGGATTTGCCTGTGGGTTTTTATAAAAAATAAAATGCATTGTCGAATATAATGGGAACATGTGCTTTAGTGGTTGTTAGTCACTGAAAGGTTTTGAAGGTTTGCTGTATGGGATGAAAAAGTGTGGCTTTACAGAACCCACTCTGTGTGGGAGTATCCCTAACTGTAGTCACGTGACGAGATGACGTGAGTGACACAGTTTTAAGAAGACTGAAGCATAGGTGGGTGTAGTTTGACTTGTCAGATTTTCATTCCTGCTCTTATTCAAATTACACTGACATTTTAGAGAACGGCTTGTTCCTGTGTTCAGTTATAGCCACAGCCACCTGCAAAAAGCCCAAGGTCTCTGCTGAACAGCCCCCAACCTGCTTCCTGCTGAGTAGGAAAATGATCTCTTTTCTGCATCTAAAAAAAAAGAAATAAATAATGAGTTATTAAAAATCAACATGTTGCCAGTTTTCTTTGGACTAATTAAACACCTCAGCAGATTGAATAACGAGCTCTGTCTGCAAAGGTGTTGATTTATCTGATGAGAAATGTGAGAAATGTCAACACTTGTTAACTCAAAATAACTGTCAATTAGTCAAAACTTATCAACACCGCAGAGCTTGCATGAAAGCCAACTTTGAAGCTAGTTGTGGCCAAGATAACTTCAGGATAAATATGGAGATCAGTCCCAGTCCCCAGCACGAGGGAACACTGGCACAGTGTTAGTACTCAGCTCTCTCAGAGTTATAACTTCTTCTCTGGATGAAATTTCTTTACAAAGGTGTTAAAGTCTCTCAATTGCAGAGAAGCTTTAACAAGTTTCTCACAAGGCCAATATTATGAAGTGTTTACAAATCCTTTATTGAAAGCAGCAAACCAATTTGTGGATGTTTTATAGAGCTGTCATCTGTAAAACATGTCTGAGTTCTCATTTTAACACTTGGCTTGTTTTTTTTTTGCTACTTTTGTGTTTCTGGAAGAAAATAACCTATACATATTGTTTGATAATGCACCTGTTGAATACAATATATTAATTATTTTTTTTTATCATTATTCTTGATTTATTTTTGTTCACGTGTATGGAAGCTAAAACTGGGCCACAGTTGTTCACATTTGAAGCTTGTTAACAGATATGCAAGTGGTGTCAATAAATCCTCTTCACAGTGGCCTTTTTCACTCGAATTATGTCAACTGAGGTGTTACTAATCACATTAACTATGGCTTTACACCTTAAAGGACAGGATGTCATTAGGAACACCTGTGGTTGCCAAGTTTTTCCGCTGCATCACAATGACTGCATTTAAATCGGTCAATGTTAACCGTTATTCACTAACAAGGAAAATATTCACTCACCAGCCACTTTATTAGCTACAACCTTGCCAGTACCCAAGTGGACCTTTCAGAAGGTCCTTAATTTTGGCACAGATTCAACAAAGTGCAAAGAAACACTCCTCACAAATTTGGTCCATGCTGACATGACAGCATCACACAGCTGCTGCAGATTTGTCGCCTGCACATCCACGATGAAAATTCCTGTTCTGCTACATCCCAAAGGTGCTTTGTTGCACTGAGATGTGCTGAATGTAGTAAATGGTAAATGGACTGGTACGCATATACAGTAGTACCTTTCTGCTCAATTTGAGCAATCAAAGCTCTTTCTAGTACTCAATCACACACATAATCATTCAGTGGTTTTATCTATTACTCACACACTCGCACAAGACATCGAACCCCCCTCAACTCATGGTTCAATATCTTGCCCAATGATTTTTCAACACATGGACAGGAGGAGCCGGGGATCGATCCACCTTCCGATTGGTAGGCGACCAGCTCTACCACCTGAGCCACAGCCACCCTTTAATGGGCCTGTGGAAGCCATTTGAGAAATCATCACTGGACCCAAAATTGTCATGTTTAAGAAACCAGTTTGAGATGATTTGAGCTTCGTGACACGGCGCACTATCCTGCTGGAAGCAACCCTCAGCAGATGGATGCACTGAGGTCATAAAGGACAGACATGGTCAGCAACAATACTCAGGTAGGTGTGTTGTTTCAGCAATGGTCAGTTGATACTAAGGGGCCCCATGTGTGTCTCTAATATATATGCTCCACACCATTACACTATAACCAGCAGCCTGAACTCTTGATACAAGGCAGGATGGATTTGTGCTTTTGTGTTGTTTACACCAAAATGTGATCCTACCATCTGAATGCTGCTGAAGAAATTGAGACTTGTCAGACTAGGCGATGTTTTTCCAGCCTCTTGCTGTCCAGTTTTGGTGAGCCTTTGAATTGCAGCCTCAGTTTCCTGTTCTGAGCTGGTGCGAGTGGCATCTGGTGTGGTCTTCTGCTGCTGTAGATTATCTCCTTCAAGGTTCAAGGTGTGCATTCAGAGATGCTCTTCTGCATACTTTTGTTGTAACAAGTGGTATTTGAGTAACTGTTGCTTTGCTATCAGCTTGAATAAAGTATTTTCTCCCAGAGAACTGATGCTCACTGTATATTTTTTTCCCTTTTTGGATCATTCTCTGTAAAACCTAGAGATGGTTGTGCAGGAAAATCCCAGTGGATCAGCAGTTTCTGAAATACTACAGATGGTAAAATGCCTGTATATATATATATATATATATATATATATATATATATATATATATATAGCACTTTACTCAGTCCCTAAGGACCCCAAAGCACTTTACACTACATTCAGTCATTCACACACTGGCAAGGTACATTGTAGCCACAGCTGCCCTGGGGCACACTGACAGAGGAGAGGCTGCCAGACACTGGCGCCACCGGGCCCTCTGACCACCACCAGTAGGCAAACATGGGGTTAGTATCGTGCCCAAGGATATTTGGCATGCAGCCAGGAGGCAGCCTGGGATCGAACCACCGACCTTCTGATTAGTGGCTGACCTGCTCTGCCACCTGAGCTACAGCCACCCCCCCCAGATCTGACCCAAAAAACTATGCCACGTTTCAAAGTCGCTTTTTTCCCATTCTAATAATTAGTTTGAACTTCAACGGATTGTTTGGTCCATGCTTGCAAGCTTAAATGCATTAAGTTGCTGCCATGTAATTGCCTGATTAGATAGTTTCCTTAACAAACAATTAAATAGCTGCAATAATGAAGTGGCCAGTGGCGGTATGAATTACCGAAAATTGTGCAAAACCCCTTTAACCACAACCCCAGTAAAACTGTTAAAAAGCCAGTCATACATGAATATTTATTGAAAGATTATCAACTTCCACAAATATATTATTATCAAAAAAATGACAAAGTATAAGCTATTAACTCATTCACTGCCAGCCATTTTCAAATGGCTGGCAGTGAAACACAACAAGACTTGCACCACATTTTTGTCTCACTGCGCAATCCCTTACGTGCGCAAACCCTGCACCTCCTTGCAGGTCTACTTTTACTGCTGGTGGGCTTCAGTTCAACTTACGTTGACTGCCATTGGCGTCTATAGACGTCAATGGCAGTGAATGAGTTAATGCCCCCCCCCCCCCACCCACCCACCCACCCAATTCTTGTGTAGTAATACAGTCCAGCAGAAAGGTCTACAGTCCACAGACACAGAAAAGTTCCATGTGACTGCACATGTTCAACCTTTAATGTTTTGCAAAAAATGTTATTGTAAAGATATGTAAATTCTAGCGCACACTCTGTGTTCACAGTGAAAATGAGAATGGGAACATTAGAGCGTTATGTGTGGCTAAATGCACCTCGGCAGACGTTACCTCTATCTGTCAAGCAGAAGGATGATGTACATTGAAAACACATTCCCTTCCTTGTGGCACTCACATCTATCATAAGCTTATGGCCACTCTCCCCACTCTAGCATATTTCTTCCGCAACATCCATCTATGTCAATCTCATAACTTGCATATCCGGAGGCCTGTGATGTTTCTCTGTCCTGTAAGTGTTCATACCATATTCTTGACAGGTTTCACCATATGTTCTTTCTGCATCTTAAAGCACCCCTTGGAGGCTTCCTAAAATCGCTTGCGGAAGTCCACAAGGTCACAGTTTTTATTTATTTATTTATTGTTTCGCAGCTTAATGTCATGTGAAATGACGGGCGAGTGTGTGACACGCGTGTGTGTCAAGTGATTGGCCTTACGCGCAACATCAGGTGACAAAGATGCCTGTTTCCTTTATAACAGCAAGCGTCTGCTATTTTAATTAAAATTTGCCTGGGAAATTACTCAACCATTTAGCTGCCAGTACCTCGAATCAAAATATCTAATTTACATAGCAGGCAAAATTCTGTTTACTTGCAGCTATTAGGGCCTGTTCAACGTGATGAAGCATTTGCATGGATTTATGACAGTTATTCATTTTCATACAGTTTCCAGTCCTGCATTTGTGTGTGTTTGAAAGTGCACCGCCCTTGGGGGTGGCATACTTCTTCTCAGTCTTTCTCAATACAAAACATAGTGTAGCTGCTATGTCTCTGTGTGGGGAGCAGGTAAATGGGAAAGGATCTAAATTATCCTCTGGCAGCGCTACAGCGTACTGGAACAACCCCAACATACAGATGCTGCTGCTGCTGTTGCTGCTTATCACAGTGCTGCAGTGCTAGGGAGGAGCTCAAATATGCTCGCAGCAGTAGCTCGTGGCAACTTCCTCCTGTCTCCAGATACCGTGAGCTTTGGTCACACACTCTGTGTGTTGATATGTTGGTTAATCCTCTTTATTAGTCAATAAAGCCCTATTACACTTAGAGCCTACAGACTTGTTTACCTAACTACAAGACACAAACAAGTAACTTTTTTTCTTAAAATAAGTCAGTGTGCTCCGAGTTCTACTGCAGCGGTATTAATGTATGTTCATGCTTTTGTTTCTGAAAGATGACTAACAGCTATTGTAATCTTGGTTTGTGCAAAAACAAGAGGCCTACACAACTGTTAATGTCACTCTGGTGCAGCATTTGCATTTAAAGTCACTGGATACATACATTCTGGTCTTCTGTTCATCAGGTCACCCTATGAATAAATGAAGTAAAATAAGTGGGAAACCTGCTCATTTCTGATGCAACTGGGCTGCAAGCTATAGCTAGTGCCTCACCTTTGATTACTTACAGAGAAGCTCATCTTTACCATAAGAGGGCACTAAAAATCCACCTGATGAGGTTGATGACTATTGGAATTTATTATGCTCTTGATGGACAATATTTTTTTTTAAAAAGCAGTGAAAGTTTCCAAGTTTCACACTGAGAATCAGAGAACTTTCTTCTCTACACTTTAAAAGAACAATAATAATGACATAAGTGTGATGATGTCAGGTCCTAATGAGCCGGCTACATCCTGGCAGAGTTTAAACTGATTGTAACCTGCACTCAACCAGCCGATGTCTGAAAAGGTTGCGATGCCTGCAGACACTGTATAGAAAATCATCCTTGATTTGGAGAGTAAAGAAGAAACAAGTTTGCTGATTTCAGTACGTTTGTAACACAAAGCAGACAATTGAGTGAAATTGCGCTGTGGATATATATTTTTTTTTAAATCGCGATTGAGGCCAAGGTTACTTTTCTACTTCAGCATTTATATTTTATAATAATTAACAATGAATATTTAATTTAAGAAAAAAAACACAAATATAAATAATCACTTCCATCCAATTATTAAAGAAAAGAAAAAACCGAATTCAAATCAAATACTGGTCCACGTGAATTCCCATTTATCCCTTGTGTTTGTTATTTTCACTAATGAGATCTGGACAGTTAGCTTCCAAAACACAAACAGACTATAGTAGCTTTACTGAATGTTGAGCGTGGGTCATCATGGACTGAAGCAGATTAAGTGATCAGAAATCCGGCACCTATGATCATTTCTGACATTACAATCAAACGCAAGGCAGGGTTAATCCTACTCGCTGCGTACTGGACGTGGCTTCCTGAGCGAGTGAACAGTGACAGATGATGAGTTTAGTACCCTGAGGATTGCGCACAAGACAGTCAGTGATCTGCTTTCAACCGTTTAACACCGCAGAGTCCCAACCGCGACGGCAGACTGGGAGACCGGCTCAATCTGAGCAACTTGTCGAGATAATTCGTTTAGAACGGCATTAATGATCCAAACGTAGCTTTCTCAGTCACACGGTTTCACCTCAAGAGCCTCACGTCTTGTGATCGGACACTAAGAGTCCCGCAAGGATCGTTACGCACAACTTTTACGCACAGCCGGGACTTGAACAGACCTCGATGCGCTTTCCATCTTTCCAGCAATACGGATTACACTACCACTTATACTCGCACAGGTGTGATTATGGAAAGCGTCCGAACTGCAGGAATGGATGAAAGGACCCTCTTCTTAACCTACTGAAGCAAAACCCAACCGCACGGACGCAGGGAACTTGCCTGGAATAGCGTGCAGAGCCGGGTGCCAAAATGAGCACGCACTGGCAGAGCTGGAGGATCTTACAGATAGTCTTTGCAACAATTACAGCAGTCATTACACAAGGTAGGTGAAAACAAAGTGGTTAGTTTGCTTGTTTTTAAATTTAAAAAAAGAAGAAAGGTGAAAAATGAGTTCAAAGTGCAATGAATTAACATAAAGATTGGCTTTCACTTAAACAGCTGAAAACAAATTATTAGACTGAACTCTCCATCATGTGTACATATTACTGAATGGAGGTGGGCCTATTCTCAGCAATGCCGTTAAAGATTAACGCATCTTCTAAAAACATAAATAATACATAAATGTCCTCATTTGTGACTTACATCTTATTCCACTGTGATACAGCGATCCAGTGAGGGTAACACGAGCACATGTGTCTTACTTGCAGGAGAGAGTGTCACAGCAGTGAGTAAAATAGCCTATTAAACATTTAGGATTAAATCAGTGAGGGGTAAAGAACTTGATGGGTTTATATTACAACGTGAGCAGTGCTTTAATGCTCAGTGCCTTTCTTGTCATGGTGGAAGTATTACTTTCTCTTTTGGCTTTCTGCTAAAAAAAAAAATTGGGGGACCCAATTTTCATGTACAGTGAGGCAAACAAGAAGCAGGCAATCTAGATTTCCAACTTGATAATGAAGAAGAAAAAGCACATCTCAAAGGCATTTGTGTAAAGCCTATAACTGCCTTAGATGACCATTTCCAGGGAATGAAGGCAGGCTGATTTGTGGGGATAAAACGATAAAAATTGAGAAATTGTGATAAAACAGATTTTTAAAGCCGCTTTAAGAGTCTCATTGGACATTGCAATCCCTACCAATCACTGCATAAGCTTAAGCCTCCCTAGATCTCTCTCTCTTGCTCTCTCTCTCTTCCCCCTCCCTCTTCTTCTTTATTTTCTCCCGTCTTTCCAACAGCAAGTCAGAGCATTACATGCCATATGATCACTAGTGCATTTATTGGAGTATTTTCGCACATCATAAAGCCCCTCATAATGCATTTAAAATGAGGGTATGATGCTTTAACTGGACTATGCAGGCTGGTAACTTTTCTACTTAAAAGTGTGTACAACCATGCTTGGTTTTGTAGCTTTGCGGTTATTAGATTACAGTTTCAATGTTTGCAATCCAATCTTTATTGTTAATTAGAAACTACCCATGAAAGGTTTTAAACATGATTTCTTTTCAATTCTAGTTTTGTTTAAACTGAATACACACTCTAACGCCCTAAAGGGTTATGGGCAGATGTAAGCAAACTTCGATCTTTGTAAATTTGCATTTCATTAGCACCCTGTTAGCACCCTGCTCCAGCAGACACCACATTGCAGTGCTTGTGCCCCTGCACGTCTTCCACCTCTTGCTGGACCAAACTTTTGCCCTTTTTCCCACTTTCTATTTGTGCTTTGTTGATTAACTTCTTTGCTGAAAGGTACTTTAACTTTGCACAACTTTTTAAAAAATTCATGGATGTACTAACAGCTTTTCTTCCCTCTGTTGCACGCTGCTGTTTATCTCCCAAGTGGACTCCTAAGTGTCCCTGTCAGATCCTAATGAGAACCTATAATGTTCTATTAAACTTAGATGCATTGGAGAGGTTAGCCAGTCAGAGGATAAACAGTCACAGTGCTAACATTAGATTAAGAAAATGCAGGTGCATAATTAGTGCGGTTAGCATGTGATCCACTGCCAGCACTTTCTATTTATAAACAGCACATTTCTGTATATGCAATATCTGATAAAAAAATGAAAAAAGGGGAAAGAAACCTTTCACGGCAGCGTGAAAGAGAAACTTTTGAGCCACAAATGAACACATCTTTCATTCTCTCAATTACTAATTCCAGCGCAGACATCCGTTTGTCTTCCATGATGCTACTGGGAATCGACTCACTTCTGCAAGCTGTTTTGCACATATGGTACAAGCCATTAGTGCGCATTAGAATTCACAATGGATGCTAGGGCTTTTTGCATTTTATTAGAATAATACAAAGATTGATTACAAGTGAAGAAATAGCGCTAAAAGACAAGCACACTGAAAATCAGTTAGCTGATGTGCAAATGAAAAACCTTTAATACAAAGCCACGAGACAAACTGCAGGGCAAAATGCAGCTCATTAGACACAAGTGTTTTTATTAAAGCTGGCGATGGGGAAACATTATTTTGAAATCAACATCTCTTCGATAAATGAAGTCTCGAAGCTGTTAAATAAGCAGACTGTTGTTTCTTACACGCACAACAGAGCAAACCAACTTCTTAGGTTAAAGTACTGCAAGAAGTGAACATGTCCATATTGATGCATAGCAGTAAAGCTCTTATTAGGTATCTTTGAACAAATGATTCAAATAAAAGAAAGAAAGAAAGAAAGAAAGAAAGAAAGAAAGAAAGAAAGAAAGAAAGAAAGAAAGAAAGAAAGCGGTATGACACACAGAAAGCTCCGTTTTTGTATCGTCTCATTTTCATTTCGGTAAGAAATCCTACCTGAAGTAAATTTTCTGCTAACATTCAGTGGTAGTGCTTGTAAATCTAATTTCATGCAGGGAGCATTTTCATTTGGACACAGAGAGGGATGAACAAAGATTTGATTATCAACAAAACGTTGGCACAAAAAATTAGCTTTTTTTTCTTCCCCCGCACACAGAAAGCACTTAACCTACATACTGTACACCACTAAGGTGGAAGCCACTGAATATGTTCCCTGCTGCAGTTTTTACAACAGTTTTTGGTGGCATGAACATCTGCATGGTAACACGTGCGCTCCCTGATTCAGCCAAGGAGGACGGGAAGCTCAGTGTCTTCAAAGTGAGTGATTTGAGAGGCTGGAACAGCTGGTGTGCCAGATTTGCTCTCGTGTTCAGGGCTGGACTCTCATCATCGGAGAAGTTTTGCTTGCACTGGCTACTTGATAAATATCTTAAATATTGGCAAAGCAGAAGGACGAACCTTCTAGCCAGTAAGCAAAACAGCTTCTGGAGTCTACTATCAAGAAAAAAAAGATGTGAAATAACAAGAAGTGTACATTAAACTCAAACATAAAGATGTGAGCTTGCATGTGGCGTACTTTACAGCGGCGATGAATGCTCCCGCCTGGAACACAGCGAGCCAGTTTATATTCACTCCAACTGGAGGTGCTGCCAGCTCTGGTATTAAATAGCACATCTGTCAGTGCCCACTGGAAGGCTAAGCCAGGATAGCCTAGATTCTAGGTCCAGATTCTGCCTCATGCAGTGTGTCACCCACTCAGTGAACATGACTGACACTATTGTCTGTGTGTGGAAGGGGAGGAAATAAACGCTGTTGTCGTCCTCTGAGGGCTGCTGGGCTGACATGATAGTGACATGTGCAGTACAGTCGCTGCCGTGCGAAGTGTCAGGCGAGCTCGACAGGCTCAATGAGGGAGGATGAAAAGCAGAAGCGGTCGTGATAGACGGACCCATCAAGAGCCGGCAGCCATGAGGGACACGCGGAACAAATTTGACACAGAAAAACTTCAAACCTTTTTCATTTGATAAATACTGATCAATAATTCAATGGCAGATAGCATTCAATGCGGCATTCACTCTCTCATGAATATACATAAGTCAGTAGTTGTAGATCTGATCTTTTTTTTAAGACACTGAGTTTGGGTTTGCTGCCATGTTCACAACAGCCTCATCCAGGTTGTTATAGTAAACATGAGTGTTTCTGTTTTTATGCGTTCATGATTCACCAAGTAGGGCAATTAGCCACCAGATCAAAAGTGCACACCCGGGTCAGCAGCTATAATCTTCATAATTCTGTCAAAATGGACACTTAATGAGGACACATGATGCATGAGTGACCTCTGCTGATTTCCAGCGCGGTAAACACTCACCATGAAATCAGATCAGGGGACATTTATGCTGTTCGATTGATTTGTCACAGCGATTGCAAAAAGGTCATTCTTTACACTTGGGATTAGTATTTACAGTACTCCTGTAACTCTCCTGTTATCACTGTACAAAACACACCGACACAGACCAGCTGGTGTACAAATGCGTACCTTAACCAGTAACCATGTTTTCAGGTGCATGCTGGTCTTTTACATCAAATCTACTTTCTTTCATTTGATATAATGATGCACAGCCCTGTTTGTCACTACTTATTCCCCCTGCCTAGAGACAATCTGAAAAGCCATTTTAATCCCAGTGTTTGATGGCTTATTTCCACTTTGTGCCAGATGTATCAGATTGTACCTTCTCATGCTATGGAGGGAAAACAGAGACACTTTTGAACATGACAACACGGCAGGCGACATTTTTTAAAGAGCATTTCGAAAAATTATTTCCATAGAAACCTATTTACTACCAGGATTAACTACCTGGAAACAATTACATACTGTGCAGAGAAAAAGGCTTTAGTCAACAAATCGATGTTGGATTGTTACAACTCGGCTAGTAACGGGCTGATCTGACTTTTGGGGAAAGCACCATCTTTTATTTGGTCTCATCCTGACTTCATGTTTTATTTCAGATTTTCTCTGTTAATGTATTTTAAGGCCACATCAAAGCAATCTGATGTGACACCAGGACACTGGGAATGTTGTCTTTTTTTCATAAAACAAATACAGTTCGTAACCTTTTACAATTCCAATAATTTGGTGACAAAGCCAAAGAGTTTAACATCTGCTCCACCTGTGCTATAGGACTTTTAAGATTAAGGCCAGAGGCCTTTTAGTCTAATATTTTAAAGTCCCACTCAGCTGATCAGTTGGCCTTGTATGACTTTGATATTCGTGTGGTTCGGGGACACTGCCTGTCTTCAAATGTGACAAAAAAGTGAAATCCTTCAGTTTTGAAGATTTATTCAGAAGTAGCATAAACGTTTTGTCCTGCAACAGTAGTGTAATTTTCAATTTTCCTCTTTCAGATTTGAGCAGTAAAGAACTGACCGACAACAAGAGCCCAGTGCCTTTCCCTGTCTTCTTGCCGGTCAGCTACGAAGTTAAGGATGCCGACTACCTCTTCCTAAAAGAGGTAGGGCAGGACTTCATGAGGAACTCCAGCATGCAGAGCCACATCCAGCCCTTTGTTATTTTACGAGCCAGCCGCCAGCCGGTGGTCAACGCCAGCTATCGCACCATGTCCGCAGAGAAACCCGTGCCTCTAGATATGGTCCAGTCTGTGAAGCTCTTCAATGCACCAGAGGTCTTTACCTTTAACTGGAAAATCCAGGCCTTTGTCCTGACGCCTCGGGTTTTCTCCTCCAAGCCCAAAGTCAGGGTGCTCTTCTATGTTGCAGGCAGGGATTGGAACAGAGGGGAAGGCGCTCTGGATGAGCTACCATGTGTGACCGTGTATGCGTTCTGGCAAACCCAGGAGGTGAGGGGTTCCTGTGCCATAGGAGGTGAGAGGGGGACCTGCATGGCCGAGCTGGTTCCTACACCTGGCTGGTTTGCTCCAGGGTCAGAGGGCACCAGTAGAGAGAGGCAGGATCCATCTGCTGGGAACCCTGTGGAGCTGTACTACCAGGCTCAGCCAAAAGTCAGAGGGAAGTGCAATTCTGTGGATGGAAGTCGGTGGGGGGGTTCACAGCAGCAGGCAGAGTTTATTCCTGTCACTCCTATGCAGAGGATTGGAAGTGTGCGTCTTCTGCAGGTGCCTAAGGGGATGGCAACGCTTTCGCGCCTCAAGCTCGGCAATGCCATCGTCATACGGACATCCTCCAAACCTCTAAAGAAGACTGACATCGCCACCTTCTACATACTCATGGCCAGCTCTGCTCAGCTGACTAACTTCACTCTCAGGTAAAATGGAATTTTTTGCCTCCCTGAAATTTGCAGTGGTCAGCAATGTCACGGCTGACCACATGCTTGCAGTATTATAAGAGAAACTCTGTCCCCGATTTACATGGGCCTGTTATTTCAGCAAAGTTGAAATCATCTGGTCAGCAAAACCTCAGAATGGGGAACCGCTCACTAATAGTATTAGTCATCTTCCCTAATTCTTACCCAAATCCTTTGCCATCAAATATAAGCGAATATTGAACGAAATGAGATTTAGTATGGATTATGACATTTGCCTGGAAATATCATAGCTGTTAACCATCTTTCCTGGAAACGGGATGGATTATTTGAGCAGCAAAGCCTGAAGACATTAAGAGCAGTTTTAACAGCAGGAGTCATCAAGGTTAACACGGAGCAAATAATATTATTTCCTTTATTTAAAGGGTATGCTCAGGATCAGTGCACAGTGCTGTAGAGTGTATGCAGATCGCGGAGATTAGTAGCATGGCTTCATCTCACTTTGCAATGCAGAATGCTTTTGAATAGAGATGAGAGCACTTGTAGAACCATCTTAAAAAGACTGTAATTCCTCTGGAGACCTCTGACATACTTGGTAATGAAGGCTAAATTTATACAGACATGTTTCAAAAAACAGCCTTCCATATTTCCCAAGAACCAATGCCTCAACCAGCTGACTAATTATCCTTAGCCTAATATCACGGCTGTCTCTCAAGACGTCAGTCTGTTACTTCCCTTTTACAGGTGAAATGATGCAACGCGGCGAGATTGGCACCTCAAAACTGGATTTAAATTAAATGCTTCCAACCCGCACTCACCGTTTCATTGATGGCTTTCACGGTCATCTGCAGCCTTTTGTTATCATCATCCAGGCGAAGATCAAACAGAAGCACGCGGCGGCAAAGCTACATTTGTCGAGGTTGGCTGTCAGCGCAGACAAGCAGAGATTTACATTGACCCGATTAGAGGCAGGTTTTACAAATTGTTATTCAAGACACTATCAGCTTTATTCCAAGTCAGTGAATTATTGTCTGACAGGAGGCGTCAAATGCATTTTCCATACAAGACTCACTTATTAATTGACTTTGTTTGAGAGTGTCGTAAATCTGTGGAAGGTGTCCTGACTTAAGAACCGGCCTTAAAGGCAGCACCGAAGTGCAGAAGTGCCGGTTCCTGGACAGTCTGCACTCACAGAATCAAATCAATACCTCAAACACTTTAGAAGTGACTTCCGCCTCGACTTGCTCATGCGTGCTTCACTGAAGGTGAGTGGGTGAGCAGACAGTCATGGATTATTAATTCCCCTTTTTTAATTCAATTGTGAATGCTGGAAAAGGACCATATTATCTGAGCTGACAGCTGTGCATGGGTGCACTTGTCCTCCTTGTCAGGAAGCAACATTTCTCTCAGGTACTCGGCTCTTTTGCAAAAGGAAACATGCAAACTTGAGTCTGAAGGTGGTTTATCAAATATTTCAGCTGTCGCTGGATTTCCAGAAGTATTATGAAATAGTTTCACATTTGTTTGTTGTTGTTGCTTTTTAAGATTAGACCATGTACTTAATTTCATTATTTGGTTTCCTGTTTGTTTTGGTTTTTTTTAGCTTAGGCAACGGAGCCAAAAACCAATCCCTGCTTCCTCTTTTTATTGTGTCACTTTTAATCATTTCTGCTTTAATTCATTTACCCAGTCATACACAAATGAACCAAAAGGAAAGCATTAATGCTGCCTCACTTCTTTCCTTTCTTCTCCTACTCTTCTGTTCTCTGGCAACATCGTTAGAAAGGAAAATGAAGTCCCTTCTGTACGTGTTGGTGACTACATCCATGTTTTTTTTAGACCATTAACTTAAAAATATTGACTGTATCTTTAAGTTCCATACTCAGTTCCACAGTGCAGCCCTCAGCCAGCTTATCAGCACATTAAGAAGCGCTGTGCATCCAGTCCTCAACAGCTGTCTGTGTGCTTTATCACTGTCTGAATGTTCCATTAAGCTTTACTTAATACTCTCTCATCAGCATGATAAACCTGTTTTTGATGGCTATAGCTCCAGTCAAGGGAAATACAAATTCGAGGTTGATTGAGAAAAGACAAGCCACACCTGTCCGTCCGTCATGGCAAAAACGAACCTGTCACTCTCAGTGAGGCTTTTGTAAAGGTCACAGATAAAGTGTTGTACTACCGTCATCGCGCTACCCACAGGAAGGGCAATTAGATTATCCTTTTTCCCAGTTGAGTGGAATGAAGTATGAGCAAGTATGAGTGTATTTTTCTGTTTTCGTCTCAACATCTATTTAAATTCAGTAATCAGACTCAGTAGTACCCCCAGCTACCCCATTCTAATGGCTTTATTTAAAAGTAGCATTGAGGCAATAAATTAACAGTGAGTTTCTGTATCAACAGGACACCGCGTCAGTGAGCTTTTCAACCACGGGTCTAATCATTCAACTCGGTGACAAATAGGGCTTTTACATCCATTTTAGTGCTGCGGTGCCTGCCATCTGGCAGGAGTGTTGGCATGAACATCTCCCCAACTCCCTAAACTGCTCCATAAGTACGATAAGCACGTTGCCGATGGCTGGCCATCAGACTGGCTAAACGGTGGACATTTGCCTGCATAATTAACGATTGCATCTGTTTCCGATTGCACTGGGGTTCACTGTGGTGCTGTGGCCCCGCAGTGATGCACTCACAAAGCTAAAGATGGGAACACAAATTATATCAGCAAAGTAATTACAAACCCTATGTAGCATCTCGATAGCAGCCTTGATGATGGAATGCATCTGGGTGAGCTGGAGGATATCTTCTAGGTCTTTGATCAAACTCAGCCTCTGTGCTCTTTGCGTTGCATGTGCGCTGTTTTGATTGTTGCTCTGTTGGCCATGTGTCTGTGATCAATCAATATAAGTCTAAAGAACACTGCATTACAAACAGTAAATAAGGAAAAGGAGAGGGCTAATGAAGGCCGAGGGCAATCGAGGCTCGCTTTGAGTGTATTTGAAAGTGTAGATGTCTACTATTGGGGCCGGTTCTCTTGTGGGCATTGTCTTGTGCGTTAGTGTTTTTAAGTGCGTGCACGCGCCCCTTAAGTGGATGAAGAGTATGCAAAAGGTGAAACAACAGTGCCACTCATGCCTTGCCTGGTCAGAAGTGAGATGGATGGCAGGTGCAGCACCTGAGAGCTGCTTTTCTCACACAGTGTCAGCTTCGGTCTCCACAGCCATCCATCTTCTCTGCCTCAGTGCCTCTCCCTGCCCGCTACCTCCTCAGGCCCTGCTAACTGAAGCTATGGACACTGGTTCATGTTCATGTTCAGAAGAAATACGCCTCCTCGAGTCACAAGGGATTCTTTTTTTTAATGCAAGGGAGCTGAGAGACAGAAAAAAAGGGGCTTTAGATAAGTCTTCTTGTTACTGTCACTTTTTATTAGTTAAACCCTGCTCCACTCAGCTCAATACACAGAGGTGTTTCATCGGCGCGCACGTTATTCAGAGGCCATTACTAGATTAACAGCCCTCCAAGGTGCTCTCATTAATACACCGAACATGCAATCTTGCTTACCTCACTCACGGTGGATTAAAGTTTTGGCCCACTGAAAGTAAACTTCACAATCTAAGTAAGCACTGTTGAAAGGAAAGATAAAAGAAAAGAAGTAAATATAATGTTCAACCAAAGCTGAGATATGCAGTGTGATACTGAAAATAGAAAAAGAAATCATACTGCAGATTTCCGTTCCATATTGCATGTGGTAGTTTGATGCAATGCGTGTAGATTGTGTTTCATGCTTTGAATTTTAATGCCCTTAAAAGAAGAATAACTGCTATAACTATAACAACCTTTTCTTATAAGGTACCCTATTTTTTGGACTATAAGGCGCACTTAAAATCATTTAATTTTATCAAAACTCGACAGTGCAGCTTATAATCCGGTGAGCCTTATGTATGAATTCTGGTTGTACTTGAGGACCTCGAACCGATTTTATGTGGTACACGGCGCTCAAAAATCTATCAAAAAATGTTTTAGTACGACTTTGGTAAGCTACGATGCCGCACCACTTGATGGATTGTCGGAGCATTACAGCTACGGCAATCAACACTGCGGTATCACTGAGAGTTAAAAACTGTCTAAATTCTTTCATCTTTAATAAAATGATCAGCGTTGCTGCTTTACCAGGTGTAACAATTAAGTTTAACATCCAGGCATCCATGAAAACGGAATTTATATAATTTAACGGGGTTAGAAGTTAGCAGGTAGTTAGCGCGCTAGTTTCCACTTAAACATGATATAGCATGTTCTGACTGAGAAATTTCTTAAAAATTAAAACGTACAGCTCTGCTATCACTTCAAACATAAACAAAGACAGAAAACTAAACAGCAGTGACTTTTGTAGGGTTACTGAAGTTGGGCTATCTGGTATATAATGATGTGCTATGTGATGGCTAGTAGCGACACAGCTATGTTAGCATAACATAAACAGTAAAGCTGGAGGATGAATGCTAATGTTTGTTTCGCTTAATCCGCCGTATAATCTGGTCCGCCTTATGGTCCGAAAAATACAATATATGTGTGTAAGTTAAACACTGAAATAAACTTTTCGGTGGGAGCATTGTTATTTTTTTTTTACAAAGATTACATTTGATAAGAAATGTGAAGACAAAAAATAATTATCATTACCTTAGATGCACCTTCCTTCTTGTTATCTCCTTACCTTCATCCTAATCAGGGACTTGCAGGTTCCTCTTTGCTCCGCTCTCATCTGCCACCTGATATACCACCAGAGAAGCCATACACCGGCAACAGAATCTCACTCTTCCTTTTGCTTTATGTGATGAGAAGTGTTCAGAGCTAGAGCTGATTTAATTCGTTTCCAGTCTGTAAGTTGACTTACATTTCTGACTTGCGTTTGCCATAGCAACCTCTGTAGTAAAACTGGGAATGATGGCAATAATAGAAGCTTCAACTGAATGCTGAATTCAGCTACCCAGAATGCTACTGAAGGAATGAATATTATAACAGTGTATAACAGAATAAATATTAAAGTGATTAACCTGTTTCTAAAAAGGTGGCTTTCAGCTGTGTGCAATTGTCACAAGTTACACCACTAGATGATTTCACCCTTTAGCTCTCCGCTCCATGTAGGAACCTGTATTAATCAGACAAATGAGCTTCTGCACTGAGCAGCTGGAATGGAAATCAGCTGCTTCAGGGTCATGACGGCGCAAGATTAAACTGTTGAAAATGATACCGTTCAGTCCTTTTTAATTACGACCTTTAACCCGTAAGCTCTGTGTCCATTTTATGTTTTTAACAGTGTCACTGTTGCTGCAACAGGAGCCAGATTTATTCATTCTGAAAAGGAATGAGGGCCATATTTCTGTCTCACATCCCAGCCATTAAGACAGCGAGTGATTACAGGGAAATGCGGCTCCACAGCAGAAACTTATGCGCTAAAATCAGTGGCCACTTGAGACCTTCTCTCCTGATTACATTTTGCATGTAATCTGGAGCAAAGGTCTCAAGCGGTTTTGCCAAAGATGTTTCTTTCCAGATTACATGTTTGCTGTGCAGATGTTGTTACAAAGGGTGGCTCAGATTTGTTGTACAAATGTAAAAAATGTGCACACGAGTAACGCTTTTCAATTAAGAGATAATGCATGCTTAGGCTGCTCTCCTGTCACCGCGCATAACAAGGGAGTAACGTCCTCTCTTCTTTTGCCTGCTTTTGAAATACAACAGCAAAGCCAAAGAAAGAGAAGCGCTCAGATTGCTGTTGCTCCTATCAAAAATTACACCTCCTCTGAGACTCATAATGCGCTCAACAGTTGTGTTTATCTCAGAGATAAACCACACAGCTTTGCATGCAGATGAAAAACAAAGAATCACACGAGGATGTTTTTCCTGAACATTCGGATACTCTGTCTTGTTCGTGCATATTCAGCAAGTCTGGCATATTTACATGTGTGCCCCTCCTGGCCTCCACAATTCTTCCAGAAGAGTATCTCATTAACATTTGACCTACTGCAAGCTGCTTATGCTGGGAAAGCCCCACGGGGAAGGTCTGTTTGGCTGCATAATGCACACCATTTACAAATTAGACACCAAGAAAACTAATACTCCATTAGTACATTTTGAATAATGAGAGCACGTGAATATAAATAGAAAGAACAATGTTTTCTTTGCACCTTTAATTGCACAGAGGTGATGGTAATTACAGGTTGAAATAAGGATAAATATATATATCACAGGTTTGTGTTTTTGTATTTTCTCTCTCTTACAATTTTCTTTACATTTTCTTTTAACTGTATGTACAGAGTCTAATAAATATTGCCTTTGATTGATGTTTTATGCAATATCAGGGTTGAGAGGTAACTTGTTCCAATTATGTGTTATAAATGTAATTAATATTTTTATAACTAGTAAGTTATATCAGGAGAAATCGTTTTCTTGAGACAAGAGAGAAAGAGTCCTACAAACAGCTTGAAGCAACAAACTAAACATACTCTCCAGCTGATGTAATTTCAACACTCGGCTTATATTTGTTATTCAAACTTTCTGAAGGTCTTGGCTGCTTTTTCACTCACTTTCACTACGATTTTCCCAACAGCCCTTGGTTTTGTGTGTGTATATGTGTGTGTGTGTTTAGCTAGCAGGCTGTCACAATACGCATAATTTGTCCGTCTTCTTTAGCTGAATCTATGAAAGAGAACATAGTTTACCAAACAAAAATTTTTGTACAAGTGGAGGACAAAAGAACAAGTAGTGGGCCTAAAAAAAACTATCTACAGCAGATAAACAGTATCTGAAAAGCCCAGTGACCAAAATGGGAACAAATCCAGCAAATACCTCACTGAACCCAATGATGAATCTGCATCATTGGAAATGGTTTCAGTGGAAAGATTGCCATTTTTTAAGGGAGGGAAATGGGAAGAAAATGCAGATGTAAAATTCTGCTTTAAATCATCATCAGTGTATATGGAGGACATCAGGAGAGAGGAGCAACGGTGAGTATCTACAGCCATCTGAAAAAGAGAGTGGAGGCTCTGTCATGGTTCGTGGCTGCATTTCAGCCAGTGGTGTTTGGGGGCTTGTCAGATTTTAATCCACCATGCAATACCATCTGGAAAGCAATGATTGGCAATGATACCAAACACATTGCCACTGTGGTAAAAGCATACCTAGATCGAAAAGCACTGGCCTCCCCAGACCTCAACAAGTCTGGGATCATCTAAACAGAGAAAAAAGGCAGCCAACATCCAAAGACAGGTGTTCTTAAAGATGTTAAATGTTCTTAAAGAAGGCTGGAGAACTATTCCTGAAGACTACTTCAAGAAAGTACAGAAACCTTACCTAAGAGAGTTCACGTTGGTCATTGACTTTCAAATTTGAATGAATCCTAAAATCTCTATTTTTGCCTGTATTTCCATTAATGTTTGTACATTAAATTACTGCACCAGTCAGAGTTGAGGCTTCTTCTTATTTGTCATAAGATTGTTGAGGCAGTGTGAGACAAAAACTAGATGTTGAAAAGTGTGAGAGCCTACAACCCTGCGAGTTACCAATACTGGTCTTTATTTTAAAATGGAATAAAGTTACCTCCTATATAATTAATGTAATTAATGCTCTATCTATTCGGTTAATCCCCAGGCCTGAATATCAACTTTATGCAGCTTCCTTCTTATTACTGAAATGGATTTATCGTGAGAAACCAGACAAGATTAAAAGCATTAATTAAATTCACCTATAAATGAATTTTAAGGTGGAAGTTTAAATCTACTGTACATGAGGGAACTATATTTAACACATTTTTTTTCACAAGAAAATTCCAAAACTCATGAAAAAAAGAAAAAGCCAGAAATGTAATGTAATGTAAAAATTTATTGCATTCTTGACCTTTTCATTTTCGACTTTTCACAGAGCAACAGTAAGGAAAGGTGTGACCTTTCGAACAGTAACACCCAGTAACTCTTTACTGTGGGACATCACTCTGGATTTGAGTGTGGATGGAGCCATCGCTGTTATTTGTCAGAGAAAGGCTCCCATACCTGGGAAAAGGCAAGTCTGTTCTCTTCACATTACTTTATATGTCACTGTAGACTATTCATGTATGACTGTTTTTTTGTTGCTGGGAAATCTATCACCGCTGATATATTTAGACCGCAGAGCTAAAAGGGGAATTTTAATGCATCGTGGGTTGCCGGTACCTCCAGCTGTTTAAAGCGGACGTGTGTCTGCATTGGAAAAGCAAATCACAAACAGTCTGTACTGTACATGTCTGCATGTATGTGGTTCATTGCATATTGTCCAGAGGGGATATACTTTAACCACTGGATGACTGCAGGTATTCTTGTAAAGAAAGTCCTTGTAGGGAGGTATGCTTTTTACCCCCCTTTAAGTCCCACTTTCTGTCTGCACTTTAATTATTTCAAGACATTCACTAACTGTGAACGGGAAGGTATTTCTAGCATGTAGTACCCTGCTTTATTTTAACCTAAAAAGTGCAAGCTACTGAGTGCATCCTAAGGCTTGATGCTAAAACTATTTGCAAGACATCTGCAGGTTGGTCTGATCAGTCGGCTCTTTGGGTTCCTAAGAAGTACTTAACTTGCTCCATAATCTCATTAAACAGGACTACAACCATTCCCTGACAACCAGCCTTTCTCAGATGTCCTTTAAAGTTCAGCCAAGTGCAGCTTCATTTCGCTTAACTGCAATGAGCTGAGTACAATTAAGAGTTAAGTCTGATAAGCGTGGCCCGTGCCTCCTGAGATTAAAAGACACCTGTTTTTTTTCCCGTCTTGTTTTTTAAAGGACAAGGCAATGCAGGGGAAAAATGTTATGCCATGGTCTGTCACTCAGGTTTGCTTATTACTGTACCTTTTTGCTACTGCCAACAGTGGAGTTGCCACAGGGATGTGTTAAAATCTACACTACCTATTTGTAATGTGTGGTTATCAGGTATTAATTGCATACTAAAGTGATTTTTTGGGTCCTTAAGTGACAGTTTGACTGCGCAGCCTCTGTTTCTGTCTCTGTTTTGTTTCCTATATTACGGTGTTATACTGAGGGCTGTGCCATGAAGTGAGTCAACTCTTCATCGAGGCAATCTCAGGAAACACTTTACAATTTTGGCTGTAACTTAATGAGTCCCAAATACTGTGAAAGACGGGTCATTTAAACTGCATCTCTAATTGTCCAGCATCACCATTCCTAGATGATCCCTTGGAGCTTGGTGGATGAGAAGCGATAGAGACTCTGATTTTTAGAAATCATGTAAAGCCTTTCAGTTTTCCTGACAAACACAAATATTCAATGCTTCGTTTTTCTCTGCTGGCAGCAAACAATTCCAGGCGATTTCATTGGCCTTCATTTGACGACCTAATCCTAAAGCAGACAACTAAAGCCTAGTAGACAACTCGATGACCTTTACAGAAGATTTGCAAAGTGTAGTAACCAGTTGGAATTGTTTTTTATTAATACTTGTTCTTTACTTAGTCCCCAGAGCGTTTACCCCACCAGGGTTGCAGCTGAAAGAATAAGGCTAAAACGGTCTTAAACACCACAAGCAACACATGAATTTGATGGAAAATGCAATCACGATGACAGTCAGATCCACCTGTGGCTTATCGATGGGGGCAAGGTTTGCCAGGTTTCCTTTGTGGTTATGGCTGCACCAATAGACACAAACGCTGGATGGAAAAAAAAAAATAGCGCAGTGGAACATTATTTTCTCGTGGCACTTCTGGGCTGCAGAAAAGTTAGCAAGAGTGCACTTGATATCCACGGGCTTGGAGTTTGCTCTAGTGTGATATATGCAGCTCTACACCGTCCATGTTTGTGATGGATCATCTGGTGCCAGCACTCACCATTTTCTGTACCATTTAACACTAATTCAGGCTAATTGCACAGCCCTCGGGTCTCTTCACACGCTAGTTTGTTTCAGAAAATTCCAGTAAAGTTTGTTGCTGACCTGCCTACATTTCCTCAACTAATACCATTGACAGCGCCACAGTCTGGGGGCCCATGGGAAATCTCAAAATTGTATCATAATTATATAAAGCATTGACTTCGTTCGGAGACAATTATCATATTGAGATTTGTATTATTATTAAATTATATAGGCAAAAGCCCATTAGGGCTATGCTAGCAGCTTTCTGAATCAAAATGACAACATAGTAACAAAGACTATGTTGTTACTAAAAGCTAAAAAGCTTTTTATTCAGACTCAAAAGCAGAGGATGACTGGTTTTCTTGCAATTCTTTTGGAGCGCATAAAATACCTTTCATCCAATTACCGGAAACATTTCCGTTACAGGCAGCACAGGTGTTAACCTCTGGATGGCAAGGGTCATTCCAAGATGTTTAAAATGTAGTGACTCATAGGTTAACCTGAAACGGTCAGGGTGGGGCCCATGGGAAATCAGAAAATTCAATCAGAAATGAATAAAGCACTGAAAATAGGCTTAGAATACAGTGGGCATGATTTATAGGCCTTTGTGCATTACCATGTGCCCTAATACAAATGGCATTATACGAAGAATGGCACTTAACTAAAGCATCCAGATTCTCTTTATTTATTTCTATTGAATAAATGTTTTGCATGGTGGTGAAAGACGTATGCAGGTGCCTGCAGAACTCTTCCAGCTCAACATATACACTTTAGATTTAAAATGTCAACTGTAAGAGTTAGATTCTGCCTCTAGAGGAATTTTAAAGAGATGTTTGTGAAACAATGTATACAACACACATATATATATATATATATATATTTTAGACCCACTATAGAGTTTCATTCAAAAATGGTAAAGCTAAGCGTGCTTTTGTGGAAGATTGCTTTGTCAGATTTCATACAACATTAGACAGCTTGCCGTAATCTGAGAAACAACACTGAATTTATTGTCATTATAGGTTTGACCTCATTATGTTGTTTTCCCCATTTGCCGTGGATTGTGACATTGTTTATTACAACTTCTTTATGGGTTAAAATATTTATTTACCCAGTCTTTTTGCTAATCCTCTCTAAAATGTCATGAAACTAACGGAACCCCTGCTGGGAGCGTCTACTGTCACACCACTATGGGGACTTCTCTGACTTTTTGCTTAGCTGGCTTTAGCAAACACCAAAAGTATTTGCTGTATTTATACATTTAAGCTTTATTTATTTATTTTTATCCTCAGTTGCAAAGGGCTTGGTGTGGATCTTAATATTTAAGTACTGCTATTCTCAGGCAGACTGCCATCCGTAAACAAGATGCTGAAGCATCCATTCCCTGTAAGCTCCACAATAAATTACAGAGGGTGTTATTTATGTGTGTGTTATTTACATAACACACACATAAAAACATCCCCCATATATTGTTGGATATGTGTGTTAATACGGTGAATACCGACTTCATACCACATAGGCATGTTTATCTGAATTAAACATATCTTGTTTTGACAGTTAACCAGAATGCGATTATCTTATTCCTGGGTCTTTGAGCGATAGCCTAAAATGATTAAATTACACTCAATCTCTGTCTAGCTCCTAATGATGGCAGCTATGACTGAGAGAACCAAACAGAGACAGCTTTTTGTGTGCCTTGTTGCTGCGCTTGGAACTTAATGAAGGAATAATAAAAAACTACTTTCAGTTTCTCCTGTTGTTACTCCAGAGCAACAAAAGGCGGCTGGTGTGCAGCCTTTTTAGAGGTCATTTTCATGCTGTGCCTCCACACGAGTCAGACACAGATTTATAACATGGACACACAGATGCAGTGAGACTGATAACGCCCATGTGCTTATGCTTATTGCGTTTTTGTCCAGCAATACATCTTTTCTGCAGCTCCATACAATGCCCGCAAATAAACCCAGGGTACTAACTACAACACGACCATGGCAGAAAATTGAATCCGTGGCTAGGAAGCTCTCTTGCAGCTGTCATCACTGAGAGGCTATTATAAGTTACACAGGCTCATACTTTGTTTTGTATTCAGGATGCCGCTGTCCTCAGACCACCTTTTATTCTACACCCATTTAACGCGACCAGCAACCCGAGGGGAGTGTCAGCAAAGAGAAATTCAGCTCTGTTCTTTTCTAGTTTAGCTTGTGAAGAAGCCTAGAGATGCAAAGCCCACTCCACGGCTAAAAAAAAAGGACTGTGTCTTGTCACAAACACTAGGATCACATCGCACTCTGAAATTTTTTTTTCTACACTTCTATCCATGGGGCCAAATTCGTAACATGTCACTATGAATTTTAAGATGAATATCTCCAAAACTCCAGGCTCAGTCTCAACTGCTTTTACTTCTTCCTCGTACTGAAAAAAGCAAACTCACTTTGAATTGAAATTTCCTTAAAAAAAAATCAACGAATTAATTAATTAAAATAATAGTAATAATAATAATAATGATGTTAGGTTTTTACTTGATAGTTTAAATTAAAGACTAAATTCATACGACAGGAGTCGCCTCAAGGCATTTTGTGATGTAAATTAGAGAGCCTACAAAAATACAACAATAATACACAGGCTTCAGTTACTATACAGTGCAATAGCTGGAGACTGTGATTCTGCTGTTGTGCCTTGTGAATGAGGAGACAGCTGAAACTAGCATCTATAACTTTATAAATCATGAAGGAACAGAAAAACGCAAAAATCACTGAAAAGACTGAGATTGAAGTTTTTATGCAGGCATTCAGGAAATGGATGAAGAACTAAATATGTGAGTCTGTTAGTATGATAACATGCTGATTTTTGTCTGAAGCCTTGCTGTGCTTTGGCCTTTTGGAGCGGAAAGCGTTGCTGTAGACTCACTGTAGGGCCAAGTTCCCTAAATTGGTTGAAAAAGCATGTAAGCACAATTGCCAAATAGTGCTCATATGTCTGTGTGGGGGTTTTTTTCCTAGTGAAAAAGAGCACAATTTTCTTTATTGTTGTTATTGTTGGCGCTATATAAATAAGAGTGAATTGAATTAAACACAGTTTATTTAAAAATCAAGTGAAAAAAATAGGACATGCTCATTTTCTGTGTTAAATATCAGCGCAATTAGTGCTAGCAATTAGCAGTAGCAATTAGCAATTAGCAGTAAATTGCATGTCGCAAACGTTAGTAAATCTATCAGAGCGCTTGATTTAAAAATTTTCTATTCTGAGAAAGGAAGGGGGTCAGTTGCAAAATTCTCTTAGTTGCCACCTCGTACACATAATATTATCACTGCACTGTCTTTGCAAACACTGACACTACTGTTTTATGCCAAAACCCACTTTGCACCGAGGCAGCGCTTTAGTAAATCTGACCCATAGCATGTAATAGACAAACTACAGAACATATTTACGTCCCATTTCTTACTGCCTTCCCTTTTCTGTTCTCTTTCCCCTCATCTCCAGTCCAGGTCAAGGGTGCCCCTTCAAACCCTTTATTGACCGGCCCTTCAAATTTACCTGTAAAATGGGCCCGCTGGTGGGCCCATGGTCAATAAAGGGTTAAGCTTGGGTCTGCCTGAGGTTACTTCCTGTTGAAAGGGAGCTTTTCCTTCCCACCATTGCCTTGGCCCCAGTTTTCAGAGTTTTCTCTCTAACAGGGTCTTTATTTTACAGTATAAAGCACCTTGAGGCACTTGTGTTTGTTTTTTTGTGTTACATACATAAAACTGAATTGAACTGAAAGTGCAGAGTGTGCCTACACATCTTTTTGTTTCTCGGTAATCCTGGTTTTGGATCAGTAAACTTTTGTGCTGTGTTTAATCACTTAACCTCAGATACACAGGTCTCTTTAGAAACATTAAAAGCTACATTATTGCTTGAACCGAAGAGCACTCGAGGCAACATGAAGCTGCGCTAACAAGAGTCTGATTATCTTCGTTTTAACACAAGATGTGTTGTACTGAAATTATAAAGCAGGTGTGATTTCACGTGTATATAATGCATGTTTCATCTGTCAAATTAACACAGCTCTTTGCTTACCACTCAGGCTTGAAAGCAGTTTGTTGGAGGTACTTCAAATTGATTTTGAAGTTGAAGAATTGAGCAGCCCTCTCGACAGCCAGGTAATCATATGGAAGCTGGAGCTACCGTCCACATCCAAAAACGGAGTCAAGACCGAAGGAGCCATGAGGATCTATACCACTCAGAGAGACTTTGTCGGCCTAGCTCCTCTCATAATGGTGAGTTAGCTGTCATCTCTCCTGTCACACCTAATCAGAGTAAAACACCAGGATCGATGTTGCCAACAGCAGAGTTTCCAATAATGCTAAGATTGCATCCTTTGAGCGTCGGTGCATGAAAATATCATAAAATGCACTTTGCTCTGATCTGTTCCTGTCTGGTTTGCATACACAGAAGGCTGGATATGCTTTGGACTGTTTAGTAAATGGCTTCTATTTTGAGCAGACTGTGACCTTGTGTTGTTGACTGTCAACTAGCTGATGTCTCCTCTGTGTTGTTCTGCTCTGTTCTAGCGTGCATTATGTGGTCATTCTCTCCTGCTAACAGCTGCTTCATGTGCTTCTATTTTGGTGCCGCAGGCCTCTTTTATTGTGCTACCTCTATTATTAACCCGTGATATAATCTCCTCTACTCAATGAGAAACATTATAGCACATTTAATTGCCGTGCTGAATCTGAGTTATCTGTCACCGGGGCCAGCTCCTAACTAAAACAGTGTTTTGAGAGATAACTTTCACATTTGTTCGACTACATATAATTGAAATATGTAATTTATACAAATAAAAGATAATTGCTATGCTTTTAATGAAGGCTTTAGTAAGATTATGCAGGCTATATGCTTCATTTCCATCTTAAAGGTGTTGAAGTGCTCAAAGCTATGTGGAAAAGCTACAGTATCCCGATTTGTAAATTTGACATGGCTCATCTCGCTGGTGGATTAGAAGCTGACCTCAGGACAAACAGGAGGAGATTTGATGGTTGGCTCAAGGGGACATTAGCGCTGACTGATCACTCTTGGCCTTGCTCCATGAACTTCAGCTAGTGCTGCTGCTCACTACTTCTATAGGAGGGGGGAGGAAAGAAAAAAGCTTCACTGATACTACCTTCACATCAGAGTTTATTTATTTCTGCCTAATTTAAAGCGGTTTTACTCTCGAGGGGGACAAGTTTCCATCTGCTTCATTTTCATACTTGGAGTGGCCAAATGTCTCTTTATATTTGATTTGTTCATTCACAGAACTGCACGGCACTTCAGCTTATAATATTCGATTAATTCAGCTTCATTTAAAGCAGTCTGTTTTCTGTTGTTTTTTTCTTTTTTTTCATAGAGAACGACACTTACCCATCTGCTTCATTTTCATGCTTTGATTATCCAAGGATTCCTACAAATAACTATCAATTTATTTTAACAAGGCACCTCACATTTATAGTGTTACGCAAATAGCCTTCATTTGTGGAATAAAGTGCTTTAGAGCTCACCTCTTAGTCACCTAACAGGTACTCAAAGACCAAGGGAAGCTATTGATCAAACAAGGCCCTAACCCAACCAATCTATGCCAAAAGACAATGAGACAAAAGGAGCCAGGAATCGAACCACCAACTCGTCCAGAAGCGGATGAGCGCTCTTATTTCCGTGACATTTATAATTAACAATGCACCGTGCATCGCAGGCAGGCTCTGTGTGTGATAAAGACTATTTTTAGTCCATGTTTCTGGGTATTTTCCCATGTGTGAAGTGATACAGCATCCCTTTGAGGGACATGCTTGTGCAGTAAAAAATCCAAGATTAGCTCTTACTTCTATGTGGTGACCGGGCCATCACCCAGCCTTAACTCTACTCCCCCACTTGCTTCCCAAAGGCAGATTGGCCTTCTTACCTCGCCACTGCTGCTGAGTCGCTGAGTCACGCTTCATCGCCCGTGTCTCCTGTCTACCTCCTCTAACTGCATCCCATGCCACTCTTATTAAAAAAATTAATAAATTAAAAATCTTTGTCACTGTGACAGTAGCACTACCACGTAAACTCTAAAACTGAACTGGAATATGAAACTCATTTCTCTTTGCTCTCTCTGCAGGACACGGAGATTCTGAACACCGCTGTGCTGACGGGAAAGAAGGTGGTGATGCCTGTGAGGACGGTAGCTGTGGAGGAAGATGGAGTAGTCACGGATGTGTCTGATTACACAGACTGTAGCTCCACTGATGAAGACGTTCTCAAGGTAGGATTTGCACGTCCCCCTTATGACTTACTTTACAATGAACAAATTCCCCGTCCCTTTGGTTTTAAAGGTTCCAAGAACAATGACAGAACAAAGGATGTGAACTTCAGTGGTATGTCCATCAACAACAATAAAGTGCTTCATATTTGGACCTTGCTTCCCTGTCCTAATGTTGAGAGGCATAAGAAAGTTGAGTAGTTTCTTTGTAATACTCATGGACAAGGTTAGTTTTATGTGTCAAGGGAAGGACAGCTGAACACAAAGACGTTGCTCCAAAGTCACTTTTACTCTCTCCCTCTTTTCCACATGGTAAAACAAACTATTAGTGAGACTTTGACAACATTTCCCATCAATCTCCCCGACAATGAACAGCTACTGTGCTAAATTGCTCACAACATGACCTCTCAATCTACCACTGTGCTTCCATCCCGCGACTTGTCCCTTTTATCCTGTATAAGTGAGCACGACTGACTGCAGAAATTGTTTATGGATGAAATTGAAAGTCAGGTGCCTAGCCTTCGAGGTCAAAGGCTCTTGATATATTTACCCAAGATTAAAAAAGAAATAGCCATGCAGTGGGCTCCAGTTCTCTGGCGCAATTGAATTTTGTAAGTTTATCCAACGGAAGCTGTCCCAGCTAATAAATAAATGCACTTGCAGTATGACGAGGTCACGGGCAGTAAGTGTACCTGTATCAAGCACAGATTTGTGCGGGTTATAGAAAAACAGAATTATGTGGAACAGTCAAGAGGACGACTGTGGACTAAAATTGTCAAGTGTTCCTCTGACTGTGAGGTGTCCACACTTGAAAAAGACCAGACTTTGAATTTCACCAGCTGGCCTTCTTTATGGCTGATTAGAAGCTGGATCTCTCTGGGTCTGATGAGGTCTTGGGGAGGGATGTCAGGGAAGATCTTCTGTAGCTTTTGAGGTGGAACATGTCTTGTCACTTCAGCAATCTTGTCAAGACCATAGCAAACTAACTGGTGAGGCTTTAAAGTTCCTCTTGAGGTGTTGACACGGATCTTGAGAAGGTAGCGCTTGGTTGCCACAGACACCTTCATACCTCCGATACCCTGGATGACAAGCATGACGTCTTCACTGCGAAGGTTGAGCTTACTTGCGGCTTTATGGGTTATGTAGTTTGTGTCAGATGCTAGATCAATTAGTGTCCCAATTCTCTGCCCATCATTGGCGATGACGTCAAGGAGCATCAGGATCACAGGGTACTCTTTTAGACCAGTCTCCTCCAGTAGACCTCTCTCTGCTGCCATGGAGTTGAAGGCTCGTGATGAGACGTTGCAGAAAGCTTTCCGACACTCCTGCGCTAGCTCTGGCGATAGTTTAGAGATGAACTCTTCTTGAACCTCCTCCCCTCAGCTCTCGCCGGACCAGACTTGGGCCTTTGTGATAAGGGTCGTGGCAAGGGACAAAGAAGGTAATGATGCTGGTCTTTGCACTCTGGTTTTCCACACAGGTAAGTAGTCTTTCTGCAGGGTTCATCGTGGATCTCGAGGCATCTCTTGCAGGCTCCAAGTTGCTGCACTGCATCCTCTTTCTCCTGTAACTTTGTGTTGGTTCGAAACCGTCTGCAGATGTAGAGCTTTCTCTTGTGCTTTGGGTCCCCACAGATGATGCAGCCTGCTGGATCAGTACTGGATTTAACTGACTTGGTACGGGCGTACTTTACTGGGAACTTTATTCTCTCCTTGGCAGGGTCGATGTCTCTCAGCTGGTCTAACTGCTCGTAGATGGACTCTTGAGATTGGAGGTATGCGAGCAGCTTGTCAAACCGGTTCTGATGAGTCACAGCGTTCTTTGGATCAGCAGCGTGGGTGAGCCAGTCTTTCTTTAGGGACTCAGGCAGCTTGCTTTCGATAGACTTTATTACCAAGAGGTTCTTTATGGCATTTGCTTCATCCAGCTCACTCAAATCATAGAGGGCCTTTTCAACTGCGTGGATAAGCTCTATAATTCTTCTAGGCTGGTTGCTACGGACAGGAGGGATAGCTTGAAGCTCCTCAATGATTTCAATGGCGATGGTGGCTTGATTTCCATAGCGGTTCTCAAGGACTCTGAAGATCTCATCGGCCGAGGTGTATGTGGACAGGCGCAGATCTTTGGCCACTTTATCATCGAGGCTATCAAGAAGTTGGAATTTCTTTACTTCCACGGACCCGGTTGGTTCACCTTGCTTTTGCAGAGCCTCCCATTCCTTCCGCCATCTGTAGAACTCACGCTGGCTGCCGGTGAACTTTGGTAAAGCTGTGGCTTTCAATTTTATGGCTGCGACCGAGGCTGCGTTGCGGACTGTGACAACTGCTTGGTCGGCATCTCTTTTAATTCTCTCTGCTTTGATAACGGCGGCCTTCCCTGACACCAGCTTTGGAAGGCAGGTTTCGAGCTCCATCAGTCGACGATCACAATCTCGCCTCTCAGCAGGTGGCGCCCAGC
Source organism: Rhamphochromis sp. 'chilingali' (assembly GCF_963969265.1). Lineage (NCBI taxonomy): Eukaryota > Metazoa > Chordata > Actinopteri > Cichliformes > Cichlidae > Rhamphochromis > Rhamphochromis sp. 'chilingali'. The sequence continues at coordinate 12,572,720 of NC_137937.1, forward strand.
GGTTCCATGTCTGGTGTGCCTGCTTAGCTTTCTTCACCAGTTCTTCTAGATGGCGGAGCATAAAATCATATGCCTCCAGGGGTGTATCAGGCTGAGTGGATGTGACGTTCTCACACGCCATTTCTGCTGATTTCAGAGCAAGGGTCAGTTCTTTTTCACCATATGATGTCCACAGTGTCTCTCTGATCAGGTGCTTCACCTCCTTCAACTTCTGCTCACATTCTTTCTCCGTTTTTTCGACGTCTGCTCTCTGTTGGCCCATCAGCTCCGGTGTGCCCTCTGCTTCAAGCTCCTCGTTCGCGTCAATCACTTTGGAGCCCTCTACTGTGAGTCTCTTGAAGGAATCCTGCAGCTCCTCTACAGACATATCCATGTGGGTCCTTATTATATGGTTGGTGAGTCTGGAAAACAGTCTCTTTGCAGTGGTTCGCTCTATTTTCAGCTCTTCGAGTGACTTGGACTCAGCCATTCTGTTTTCTCGGTTGTTGATTGGACAGGCAAACGGTGTGCAATTTCCTCCAGGCCCCCAGGTGGAGTCTTCTCCGTCTTTGTGGTGAGCTTTTGTGGAGTCTTCACTGGTCAAGGCCGGTTTTTTACTGTCAAGTGTTCCTCTGACTGTGAGGTGTCCACACTTGAAAAAGACCAGACTTTGAATTTCACTCAACTTTATTTAGACCAACTAGTTTGATAGCTGGTAGGTAGCAGCAGGTAAAAAACCTTTCAACACAAAAATAAAGAACATTTCATTAACCATTCAGATAAATTACACAGAAGACAGATGAAATAACAAAATACACTTCAGTAAAGCCATTTACCATGTGGTTAACTGTGTTAATTTAACTGTGGTTCTTAAATAAATATACACAATGTGTCTTCTTTGCATTTAACACTTTTTTATAAACAATTGTATTTTAAAGTATACATTTTAGAGTTCACAAACATTTTAATAGACTTTAACTAAGGATTTTCTTTACAAAGAATTATTTTCTTTAAATCAAAACCAAACATTTATTCACTAGTTTTACGATCCACCCAAGGATTTGGGGTAACTATTTTTAATATTAATTAACATAAATATGTGGGAACACTAACTGCACAAACAATTTATTCAAACTTAAACATTCATTTTTGTCAATATAATTAAACTTAAATGCAGCAACTATTTCCCTAAGCGTAAAACATTTGCACAACTGAGCTTCCAAAGTCCCAGATACATCTGCAAAAGCAAAATGTGAACTCAAGAGCTTACCGATAGCCTGTCTTGTTCAAAG